>NC_056743.1:1190235546-1190266588 GCF_019279795.1 Protopterus annectens | reverse complement strand
TATATATTTATATATATGTATGTGTACATATACATACCTTCTTATGTGTACATTACCTTACATTATTATGTACAAGCTAACAATTAGCAGGGCTGTTTCTGTTAACACTGAACTAGTGCGGGAATCCAGTAATTCAGCCATTAAAACTCTACCTGAAATGCTTTTTATATTGCCTTTATATTGATTCCTACTATTACATGTTATATTTATTTTAGCACTGTGTTCTTGTATGGCTTAGTGGTAGGTCATACAGACTAATGTTCAAAATATTAAACACCAACCCGACTATTCTGGATGCGAGTTCCAGTCTTCTTAGGAAGTGTTAACAACCAAACCAACCTTCTGTTCACAAAATTGCCAAAGCAATAAGAAAAAGAGTCGTTCAAATATTCCACGATTTATTGTTAAAATGAACAGGCAAAGGAACCGCTATCCACAGTTCCGTAAAAAACACCACCATCCGACAACAGCACGATCTACCTAGGCTTCGTCCGTAGACTTCTTCAGAATAATACATAATTTTGTCCTGCCACTTATATACTCATAATGAAGCTGATTAATTAATTAACTGAATAAAACAATTAACCAAATTGAACAATTAATCCACTTCTGAACATTTTTAAAAAAACATTTTCCTTTTGAAACCTTGTCTTTAAATGTAGCGTGTTTGTAAAAACACAGTAAATTCTTGCATGTGTTATTGGTGTTCTTAGTAAATAAATAAATAAATCAATGTATCACTCTAAGTTAATAAATAACTAATAAAAGAGTTACTTTAAAAATTACTTTAAAAATTGCTTTAAAAATGTTATTATAATAACAATGCTAACCCAACTTGAGCACCTCATTAATATTGTGCTATGAACATTATAATATAATAGATTATTCTTTTAGTATCGTTTATTTATATGTACTACAACCCAATGTATGTACAAATTGATTATTGTGTGTAATATTTAATATTGGAAACCTAAAAAATAATATATCATAATGAATGTAATCTATGTGTCTATATACATATAATAAGAAAAAGTGATAATTAATATTAATGTTGATGTATAATAAAATTGTATTAAAAACATAAATGTGTGTGTATATATTAAATATAATAAATAGAATCCAATAATCAACACCTAACAGTGGTGTACATATTTGTCTATATGTACACACCTCGATGTATATATGTGTAAAGTGTACATAAATAAATGTGTTGTTAGTGTATTGTTAATGTAATGTGTAACACAGTGCATTAACGCCCCTTAATGTTTTTGAGTTTTAAAAGGGGTTTAATACTACAACATTCATTTATTCCAGGTGAATTGTAGGCATTTAAACAAATTTGCCATCTTAATTCACTTACATCCAAGTCCACATCAGTTTTTTTTACCTTGTGTGTCCTTAATTATACAATTTATTATACAAAATTTAAATTCATGATCCCCATTATCCATTTTATGCCTTGCCAAAGCATTAGTGGGTTTAAGGTGTTTAATATCCAACAGATGCTCTTTTATTCTGTCCCTAAAGTGTCTGCTGGTCTTTCCCACGTAAAATGATTCACACTTTTGACACAAGGCCAAATACACCACATTGGATGTATAACAATTGTAGTAACCTTTTATACTGATATGTATCCCGTTAACTGTAATTTTGTCTCCAGTAGTCCTTATGTATTTACAAGTGGAACATCTACCACATTTGTGATTTCCTTTAGGTCTATTTGTACTAATGTTCGTTTCACTATATTCAAATATATTTTTTAAGGACTGGTCCTTCCTATACACGTATTGAATTCTACCTTCAAATAACCGGGCCATGTCAATATTTAGTTTAAATGTCTCCCAATTGTTGTCTAATATATTTTGAATCTGATAAATACTATCGTTGTAAGTTGTTATATATAACAATTTATTTACAACTTGATTTTGTTTTTCATTCCTAACTATTTCCACCACATCATTGATCTGACCTTCTACGTTCAAAATAGCTTTATATGTGCCCAATGATCTCTTTCGGGTCACTTCCTCAAATACATTTGAACACAATTCTACAGGATATCCTCTATTAATAAATAATGTCACTATAAAGGACAATTCATCCAGAAAATCACCGTCATTACTGACCATTCTGGCCGCCCTGACCATCTGTCCTTTAATGATGGCTTTCTTCTGATGGTCAGGGTGCCAGCTGTTGTACTGCAGATAGGAATTTGAAAACGTGGGCTTTCTGTATATATTAGATTTCAACGTCCCATCTTCCTTGTTACATGTTAACTTAACGTCTAAATAAGTAATTGATTCAAAATTTATTTCGTATGTAAATTTTAAAAACCAAATAGTGTTATTTATATATTCCAAAAATCTTTTTAAAACACTATCTTCACCCGTCCATACGAAAAAAATATCGTCCAAAAAACGACAATATAAATTAATGTGTGCATAATATTCACTATTGAAAATGTAATTGTGTTCCCAAAAGGCCATTACATAATTGGCGTAAATGGGGGCACATGCTGCCCCCATTGCTACGCCTGTAACCTGTTTGTAATAATTCCCTTCGTAATATATATAATTATTTTTTAAAACCATTTCCATTAACCTTACCAATAGGTTAATGTGATCTTGCTCAAACATTCCTGTTTCAAAAATCTGCTCTTCCAACCACATTAAACCCATATCGTGTGGTATTGATGTGAATAAGTTACATACATCAACTGTAACAAATTTGTTATTGTTTGAATACTTATATGCCTTCATTCTGTTTAAAAAGTCCCACGAATCTTTCAAAATATAAGGAAACTTTTTTATTCCTTTCTGCAGGCAGTGGTCCAAGTATTGACTTATGAAACAGGTTTTGTTTCTTTTGCCATCCACTATCTGCCTAAATTTTAAATTATCAAACCCCTTGTGTATCTTTGGAATACCAAAGATACCACTAATGTAAGGGAATTTATTATATAAAAAATTGTAATCCTTTTCAGATATTTGTCCTTGAAGTAACATATCCTGCAAACTCATATCAATGTCCCTGTAAGCAATATTAATCTCGTTTAAACTCACTTCCACATAAGAGTCTTCCATTAACATGGATGTCATGTAAAAAGTGTAATCACTTTTCTCCACCACCACCACACCATTGCCCTTATCGGGCTTCATGATGCGGATAGAATTCAACGTCTGTATGTTATTTAATAATGACTGTTCTTCGGCAGTCATATTCGTATATTCCTGATTTTTATAGTTCCTAAAGTATTTCCTGATGTCCCTTTCACTAAGTTGTTCAAATAAAGCCACCATTCCATTCATAGGCGGGTTGTATGTACTTGGTTTTGTTAAACAACAATTACTTTGTATTTCCTGACTACTGCTATTATCCTGGAACAAAATTTGTAAATTAACCTTTCGTGTGAACAATTTCAAGTCAATTATAGAATTGACTAAATTACCTTTTCTACAGGGAACAAAATTGAATCCCTTTGAAAAGAAATTTGCATGTTCTACACTTAATACAACGTTGGAATAATTATACACCTTGAAATCTTGACTCGAATTTGCTATTATAACAGGGTTACTCAGCCCTGTATTAACCCTATATTCCATTTCAGGTGTGTTGCTACTTATACATTCCTGTGTTGTATTAATTACGTTCTCCTGTGTACCAACACTTTCACCTATATCAAAACCACTTGTATTAAAACCTTCAAGGTTATTGAATTCTAAAATATTAAAAATATTTCCTTTGTCCGTAAATACTGTACCAATTCTATCATCAATTCCTTCAATATTAACATCCCTAATTTCATGCACATTCTCAGTTATTATGTCATAAGTGCTCAAGTTTAAAAGTCCATTGTCCGTTGAAAAAACTGCTGAAGTGTCCTGAACTTCATTAGTGTCCAAACAATAGTCTTCGTTTAAATGTTCGTTCACTTCAGCTTTGGTATTCGCACATTTAAATGCAATTGGGGTAAATGTAAAATTGTCAACTCTTACCTGTGATATAACTTCCATAGTCCCAAGAGCATTGCTGTTATCACCATCTCTAATGATGCTTGGATCATTATGTGTTACGCCCGTGTCCGCAACATTGTCCTTACCTAGTTTGTTCACGTCACTATTGTAGTAGTTTGAATCACAGTGGTCAAACATTAAAATCCCCGTTAATCCACTCTCAATTATCTGTGTACTCCCCACGCGTTGTCTGTTACCTTCTGAAAAAATCGCTGCCTTTTAGGACGGGCTCCAAATGTACCATACTCTTCCCTTTCCTCATTCTCCTTGCGATTTTTGATTCTCTCGGACCTTCTCGGGATATCGTCTGTGGGGCTACCGTCTTCGCGACTCATGTTGTTGTAAAACTCGCCATCTTCACAGGAAGTGACGTCATCAACCGACCCGTTTCTTCCTGTATTCTTCCCTATTGACCGACTGCCTTGGTTACCACCAGGTTTTTTCGATTTGGGATATATGTTGCCGTTTTCGTATAATTTAGTGTCCCGTAGGATTTTTTTATTTTTCTTATTGTAAATATTGTCACAACTCTTATCCACTTCTTTAACAATATTGATATAGTTCGTGTAATACTGTTCAAACAACAAGTCCTCGCTAATCTTGTTGTTTAGCTCTTCCAAATCCTTCAAAAACCCTTCTATTTTAACTTCATTGAACTTGATCATGATTTCCATAATGTTAATGCCAGTCTTATTAAATAATACATGCAATTCCCCGGTTATTTGAAGGTAGAATTCAATACGTGTATAGGAAGGACCAGTCCTTAAAAAATATATTTGAATATAGTGAAACGAACATTAGTACAAATAGACCTAAAGGAAATCACAAATGTGGTAGATGTTCCACTTGTAAGTACATAAGGACTACTGGAGACAAAATTACAGTTAACGGGATACATATCAGTATAAAAGGTTACTACAATTGTTATACATCCAATGTGGTGTATTTGGCCTTGTGTCAAAAGTGTGAATCATTTTACGTGGGAAAGACCAGCAGACACTTTAGGGACAGAATAAAAGAGCATCTGTTGGATATTAAACACCTTAAACCCACTAATGCTTTGGCAAGGCATAAAATGGATAATGGGGATCATGAATTTAAATTTTGTATAATAAATTGTATAATTAAGGACACACAAGGTAAAAAAACTGATGTGGACTTGGATGTAAGTGAATTAAGATGGCAAATTTGTTTAAATGCCTACAATTCACCTGGAATAAATGAATGTTGTAGTATTAAACCCCTTTTAAAACTCAAAAACATTAAGCGTTAATGCACTGTGTTACACATTACATTAACAATACACTAACAACACATTTATTTATGTACACTTTACACATATATACATCGAGGTGTGTACATATACACAAATATGTACACCACTGTTAGGTGTTGATTATTGGATTCTATTTATTATATTTAATATATACACACACATTTATGTTTTTAATACAATTTTATTATACATCAACATTAATATTAATTATCACTTTTTCTTATTATATGTATATAGACACATAGATTACATTCATTATGATATATTATTTTTTAGGTTTCCAATATTAAATATTACACACAATAATCAATTTGTACATACATTGGGTTGTAGTACATATAAATAAACGATACTAAAAGAATAATCTATTATATTATAATGTTCATAGCACAATATTAATGAGGTGCTCAAGTTGGGTTAGCATTGTTATTATAATAACATTTTTAAAGCAATTTTTAAAGTAATTTTTAAAGTAACTCTTTTATTAGTTATTTATTAACTTAGAGTGATACATTGACTGATTTATTTATTTATTTACTAAGAACACCAATAACACATGCAAGAATTTACTGTGTTTTTACAAACACGCTACATTTAAAGACAAGGTTTCAAAAGGAAAATGTTTTTTTAAAAATGTTCAGAAGTGGATTAATTGTTCAATTTGGTTAATTGTTTTATTCAGTTAATTAATTAATCAGCTTCATTATGAGTATATAAGTGGCAGGACAAAATTATGTATTATTCTGAAGAAGTCTACGGACGAAACCTAGGTAGATCGTGCTGTTGTCGGATGGTGGTGTTTTTTACGGAACTGTGGATAGCGGTTCCTTTGCCTGTTCATTTTAACAATAAATCGTGGAATATTTGAACGACTCTTTTTCTTATTGCTTTGGCAATTTTGTGAACAGAAGGTTGGTTTGGTTGTTAACACTTCCTAAGAAGACTGGAACTCGCATCCAGAATATACAGACTAATGTTACCAAGATCCTGGGTTTGAGACTGGCAGTGGGAATTTATTTTTCTTTCAAAATGAGTACAGGACCTGTCAGTCAAAGTGCTGAAGCCACCTTTAAGCAGTTAAAAGGGTTAGTAGGTCTCACAGGGGTCAGGCTGTGTTACAGATTCTGGCTGCTGCATTTATCTTCACTGTTTCCTGTAGTGAGTGTGTATGGATACTGACACCTACGACTATATTTCATATGTATTACTATAGATTTATATATATGTATGTGTACATATACATACCTTCTTATGTGTACATTACCTTACATTATTATGTACAAGCTAACAATTAGCAGGGCTGTTTCTGTTAACACTGAACTAGTGTGGGAATCCAGTAATTCGGCCATTAAAACTCTACCTGAAATGCTTTGGGTAGTACACCTCCTATATTGCCTTTATATTGATTCCTACTATTACATGTTATATTTATTTTAGCACTATGTTCTTGTATGGCAGTCATGGCTTAGTGGTAGGTTATACAGACTAATGTTGTTAAGGTCCTGGGTTCGAGACTGGCAGTGGGAATTTATTTTTCTTTCCAGGTTTTCAAAATGAGTACAGGACCTGTCAATCAAAGTGCCATAAAGGCACTTTTAAGCACTTAAAAGCAGGTCTGCGCTCGTTTGCTGAGCTCACGATGACACTGGCGGTGAGCTCCTAACAAGCTTTTACACCCGCTATTTTCTTTGAAAGAAAAGAAAAAGGGGTGACAGGAAAGTGGTGAAAAAGGGGTCAGAAAGAGGGTAAGACAGTAGGGAAACAAGCGTGGGATTTGCAGGAAGGATGTGGGTAAGGCCCATAGATGCCCATGTCTTTAGCAGCAACAGCTGTGTATTTCTATGTATTTTGGTGGGACATTTGAAACCTTCCGCCCCTGAGAGAGGTGTCAGGACAACATTACTATTTGTTGTAAAGCCAATTGTAATTAACAGTTTCAATGTCCAGCGGACATGTGTGCGACATGGACAGCTATGTATGGGGCGTAATTTTTGTGGGTACAGAGTGCCCTTTTTTTTTTTTTTTTTTTTCAGGTGAGAGTGGTATGTCAGGTGAAGGAAGTCGGTATAGCTGGGGAGGTAGATTGGGTAGGTTAACAGACAAGACAGACAAGACGCATACAGGGGCGGTGTATGACACAAGTGGGGGGGTTACACAATTGACGGGGACGGAGGTTGGGATATCCAAGGCGCATGAGCCCACAGATGGCAACAGTGGAACTGATATCCCCACCCATAGGCAGTTGCCACTGTTCCTTCACAGCCTAGGACGGGGCTTTGCTGGGGGCTATGCAGGCGGGACAACGGGCATGCCCGTAAGCTGTGCCACTCGAGCCTCGAGCTCGCGTAGGGGCCCAAGAACAGAGTCTTGGATCTCCCTTCGCACCACAGACCGGACACCTTGGAGGGTGAGTGGACGTACTCCTCCGCCACGCTTGCAGAGGGGACGGGCCCCATCCCCTGCAGCGCTTCCACCCGAAGGTGGCACAGGGCCACCGGAGGAGGGTCCAGCCTGGGCACTAGTGCCAGGTGCAGTCGCCAGCTGAGGTGGGAGAGGTGGGTCCGCTGGGACCTGCCTTCCCAAGCGTTCTAGGTTTGTGGGTATGTTATGTTAGTTTGGGTTAGTGGCATATTATTCCATTCCAATTAGTTGTAACAGCATGCATTGGTATTCCCATTAAACAAACACCCAGATATTAACACCATTGAACAACGGGCATATCAATATCACATGCATTATTTGAACGGAAATACACAATCAAACAACATGCAGGGTTGATTAATGGCAACAGGCCATCAGGTTTGCAGGTATGAACAGGGCACATGCACAGACATGCATATATTTGTGAACAGGACAAATGTCCATGGTTAATGAAATGTTCACATACCAATATTTAGTGAGTGTTTTAATTTGCAATTATAGGGTGGGTGGAGAAAGAAAATGATGACACATTCATAAGTTATACATTGATATACATTTGTTATAGGTACACAATTAACTTGAGGCTGATGTTTCAAAATGATTTTTATTTGACTGTCATGCTAGACCTGTTACAGATACATCACTATCCTAGTTATTTTGAATTTGATCAGATACATCATCCTGCTACACTTCGATGACAGGACAGGGGACAACTATGGCTGTTTAGTTTGTCAGACAATCATTCATTCTATCTGCAAATTGTTTACTGTCATCACCATATACAGATTTTGGCTTAAACATTCAAGATTCAGACACACTGAAATCAGTTTGGGATGTTAATTTGTAATTCCCACATGCATTAATTCTGTAGAAACACACTGAGGCTTATATATTCGGGGGTTATTACTACTTTATTTATTGATACATGACCCTTTCTGTCACTCTCACACATCCTGCAATTTCACAGTTCAGGTTGGTACTTCTAGGCTTTGTTCACATATTAGACCTGTGGTGATTCAAATACTTTCCAGCAGCCTCACTTCTGTCATGATTCAGCATTTCAACAGGGGATATATCTCACATGTGATTACCTCTGATTCTGAAGCTGTACTCTTGAGACTACTGCAGGTTATACTATATTTAATTAATGGTGGGACATCTGTATTACAGCACTATTTATTTCTATCAATTATATTTCCAGTTACACTTGCATACTGCTGAACTTGTTGCAGCCATACCTGCAGACTTTCACTTCTTGCTTGCACATTATATTTCTTTTAATCAATACAGTGCAGTGTTCTGATACGTGCTACACTATAATATTTATTTACAAGTACTATGTGGGGTTACTAACCTGCATGGTGGCGCAGCCGCACCAGCCTGCGGTCATGCGCCCTTCAGTTCACAGAGCGGACACCTGCAGCTGTAATACAAAACAAGTAATATTGGAATACACATCTCCATGGTATCAGCTAGTTGAATTCCTTACATACATAAGTAAAATGTAACTTACTCAGTAGTGGGGCGTTGGGCGTATCCCGGGCCTCCTGGATCCATTGGGTCAACTGGTCTTGCTTACGCCGCTTCAGGTCCGCATGGTGGTGACGGACCTGCTCACCAGTGCGTGAAATGCCAGTAGCACTGGTCAGATCATGAGCCAACTGGTCCCATGCCTCCGCCCTGTACGCTCCCCATGAGACCTGGCCCTGCATGAGTTGGGCCTCATGATGGTGAACTAGGAGCCAGACCATGTATCTGGACTCCTCAATGCCCCACCGCTGTGCTCGAAAGCAACGTCCCTCCCCTACTCCACTCATTCTGCCTGCAGGTCTGTTCTACAATTGGTTCTGCTTTGTATTCCTGCCTATGGGGTTTATATATGCCGCTTTTCCCGCACATTTCTCTGATTGGCCGTTTTGGAATTGTATCTACTTCACAGAAACTGCTTTATCATGCTTCATTCTGGATTTTATCCTATATATATGCTATTTCTGCATTTCTAAGTACTGCTGTCATGGCTTAGTGGTTTGGTACCTTGACTCTAGTGCATGGTATCCTGGGTTCGAATCTGACCACTGATTTTTAATTTTCATGACTGTCTAGACATGAGTTGTGGACCTGTCAATCAAACATGCCAAAAGCACTTTTAAGCACTTAAAAGCAGGTCTGCGCTCGTTTGCGCGGAGCTAACGCATGCGCACTGACAGCTTGTGGGAGCGGCGCGCAAACGGTGTGCGCTGGGATAAACCTTAATTGGCTGGTAACACACATGTTAAGCTGAGCACAGCTCGTCGCACACAGTTTGAGCCTGTTAAACCAGTGCTTAGCTACGGGCAAGCAATTTGCAGCCTTTTAAACACTACTCAGCTACAAGCACTCTGTCTCACTGCAGCTTAGCTATCAGTACATTTCTAGATATTTTTATTATGTTACTTCAAAATATATGCTCCATTTCATTCCATTTTACAAAAGGGTATACTTTTACATTTGTACAATACTGTCAGGGGCCTTTTTAGTGCTTATTTACAAAAAAAAAAAAAGGTTGTTTTGTGGGCTCGAACCCTGCCTGCCTACTCTTAAGCCGGCAACTCTACCGCTAAGCTATTACTTCTTGGCTTACTTTGCATATTTAGTTCTTATGTCCTTCTCCACTGCCTGCTAACTGCAATTGCGCTAGTAGCACACCCAGCGACACGGCGACACAGTAGCACACATTTACGGGGTTTAAAGAAAATAAGACAGTTTTTATTTTCATTTTATAGCATCTGTTCACTTTGTACACTGATGGTCTGTGGGGGAATGTGTTGTGTAGTGTGTTTATTTACATTATCATGGCGTCTCTCTTGGCTGTTTACTTTCAGCCATTCTACACTTCCGGGGGCGTGTCGGCATGCAGGGCTTAGCCTACGGACACGCCCCCTACTCTCTTACACGGACCATGTAAGAGTTACACAGTGTGATTCAGCATGCCTCATGCACCTCATGCATATGCATGACATGCTGACATCACACCGTTCAACTGCAGCCTCCGTGTAAGAGTTATAACTCTTACACAGAGGCTTCCTGAATCTGGCCCGGTGTCTTGTCTTCCAGGCCAGGGTACTTCTGAAGATACAGAAGGAATCCCCTAAAATTATTGTGATTCCCCCCTTCTGGCCCAGGCAGCTGTAGTTTTCCCTTCCTTTGGGAATGGTCAGGGGCAATTACCACAAACTTCCTCACAGACTGGCTCTACTCACACAAGACCAAGGGTGTTTGATGCACCTCAGCATCATTCATCTTCAGTTGACTGCCTGAGTGATAGGATCTTAATTCCTAGGCACCTGTTTTCTGAGGACATGCAGCAGAGAGTAATGGAGGCAAGAAAGCCTGCTACTAAAAAATCATATATTAGTAGATGGAAGGGGTTTTCTAATTGATGCCATCAACATAAGCAGCACCTATTCAGGGCTCGTTGTTCTCTGATTTTACAATATTTGTGTGAGTTACTATCGTAAGGCTTGTCTTACTTCTTGATCAAAGTTCATTTGTCGACTATTTCAGCATGTCTGCCCAGGAATTCCCCCTCTTTCAATGCAGTCTCATGTAAAAATGTTTTTGAAAGGGTTATTGCATAAGAAGTCTCTTAGAAAACCAGATGTTATGTGATCCTATCTCGCCTACATTCTGAACTGATGGTCTCGGAGCCGATTCTTGGCTCCGACTCGGCACGCTATACTATAGAGTGAAGTCTCTTATTGGCTGAGCTATTCTATATCCCAGGATGCACCACCACTACTTCCCCAGATCTCGTTTGCCGCTTTACAAGCAAAGACGTGGTCTCGAACTTGGCTGAGCTAAGTGCTTTCTTTCTAAAGAATTTTCTGTCAGGAATTTTCTTAAATTTAACCCAAAAGCTGTTTTAACGGCTATCGTTGTGTATGATTGAGTTTTACTGATTTTTTGTGTGGTAAAATAGTCTTTCAGGGTAAGGTTTCCGTTTAAGTTAGAGGGGCCTTCCCCTCGCGCGTGAGTGAGTCTTCTTGTGTGAGTTTTGTGAGGTGGTCAAGTACCTGTTTTAGTTAGAGGGTTCTTGGCCCCCCCCTGTTGTGTGATTTTTTTTGTTGGCTTTCTCTTGTTTAATTGTGAGGAGAAACTTTTCGAATCCCATTGTACTGGGTTAGAGTCATTGCTGTGACAAAGTGCATACTAACTGTTGGCAATTATGTCTAAAGAGCACAGACCCTCAGGGTTTAAAAAATGTAGTAGATGCAATTACAAAATGTCCATAACGGACGATCACTCCTTATGCGTGTACTGTTTAGGCCCCAAACACCTTCAGGAGTCTTGTAGCATGTGTCACACTTTTTCCTCTCGAGTCCTCCAAGAGAGGAAAAACAAATTGATTCTAAAAGGGCTTATCAAACCTACTTTTGAAGAGGCCTTATCTTCCTCTTCTTCTCCCTCAAAGAAAAAGAAATCGTCAGCTCCGACCAGTCCGTCGGAACCGACCACCAAGAAATCTCGGCAGGCTTCTCCATCGGCTCCACGGACTTCGTAGCCGAGGGCGGAACGGTCTGCCTCGATGCCTCCAGCCTCGACTCCTCTGGCGTCGGAGCCGATGGCTGGAGCTTCGAGAGGCGGGTCACCTTCATCGGCTCCACTGATTTCGGAGCAGATGGGAGTTGTCCACTCAGACTCTTCCCCCTCGGCGCCGAAGCCCTCTTCGGCACCGAGGGAAATTACAATGGAGTCTCCCTCGGTACCGATATTGATAGAGACAATTCGGAGCCGGTCCCCCAGTCCTTCGGAGCCGGTGGAGAAGTCTTCTCGGACCCGTTCTATCTCCTCCCGTTCTTTCAAGATGTCGGATTTGGACATTGACAGGGTGCTCCAAAGGCTGTTTCAGTCTCCAGTCTTCCAAAAGTTAGTTTCGGCTCCAGCCCAATCGGCTCCGGAGCCGATTATCCACCCTGTAGCTCTAGTTCTTCCTCCAACAGCCTCGGCACCGTTGGAGCCGGTGCTGGTGGAGCCGTTGGAGGTTTCTGGGTCGGCTCCGACCTTTACTCCTACCCCGGCCTTCGGGTGGGAGTTCGGTACATGGACCTCCTCGGTCGGCCCCGGGGGTGAGGCTTCGGGACCGATGTTTTCGGTTCTGAGCCTCTCTCTCGGTGCGTCGGCTGCGGGAGCGCCTGCTGTTGTGGCTTTGGGGGTTGGACCTTCCCAGGATTCTGGGGGTCCGGCCTTTAGAGCCATGAGGAGCGCTTTGGCCAAATCTTCTTTGGCTACCTCCACCGTCTCACCAGCACCTACCCTAGGCACGGAGACTGGTTCTTTGGTAGTCCCCCTGTCTCAAGACAGCGGAGCCCTGGGGCCTGAGGTTACTCCCACTGGAGATTCCCCCTTTCCAGGGGTCCCTCTGAAGAGTCTTCGGAGGAACCCCCTAGGAAAAGACAGTGCAAGAGGAAGCATGTCGACTCCCCTGACGAGTCTCTCACCTCAGACACCGATCTTGATGATGCGGAGGGGTCCCCCAAGTTGTCCTCAGATGATGTCTCCTTTGCGGACATCTTGGAAGTCCTCAAACAACGAGGTGGCTGGCAGACCAAACCCCCTTCCGCTGACGAGTCGGTGTTCCTCAAGGCCTTCGGGGCTCAACCCTCTGCCTCCTGGGTGTCTCCGCCCTTCGATGAGCTCCTAGATTTGATCTCCCGAAGGGTGTGGGAACACCCAGATTCTGTGGAACCGGTGCCTGCTCGCCCTAACAAATTTTTGTCAGCACCCCCGGAAAAGGAATTTCTCGCCAAAGGTGTGGCTGTAGATGCTCTGGTGGTGGCATCTGCTACCCAGCAAGTTGTGGCAGAGGCTTCGACGTCCGTCCATCCTCCTAATAAGGAGTCTAGGAGCATGGACCGGTACGGGAAGCGCACCCTTACTTCAGCGGCCTTTACTTTAAGGTCTCTGAATTACCTGACGCACTTCACTAGACTTCAGAGGGATCTGATCAAGGAACTTTCGGATACCCTGTCTGGTAACCTACCTGAGCAGCTAGCCCAGACGGTTAGCTCTCAGTTGGCTACTCTATCGTCGATATCGAACTCGTCCATGACGCTCATTTCGTATGCAGCCGAGGGGGCGAGTAGAGCGGCGGGTACGGGCGTTGCTCTACGGAGGCAAGCCTGGCTCCGCCTGTGTCATTTTGCGGAAGCCTTCAAGTCTTCCTTTGCCGACGCTCCCTTTGATGGGTCCTCCTTGTTTGGACCCAAGGTAAAGGACACCTTGACCCGCTGTGAGCAAGAGGGTAAGACTGACTGCCGTAGAGGCACGGTTTTCCACTCCCTTTCGGCGTTATCCCAAGGCTAAAAGAGGAGGGAAAATGTGGTTCCGTAAATCTCAGAAGACTTACCCCTCGCAGCAGGACGATCCCCCTTCTAGAGGCAGAGGAGGGGGAAATTTTTCAGGAAGATGCCGTCCCAGAGGTGGCAGAGGCCCCCGCAACACTGGAGACCGCGAGTCCTTTCGTAGCTCTTCAACCTTCCAGCATCCCTGAAGGATGGCCCGACTGCGCAACTCCGGAGCCAGTCAGGGGTCGTTTTTCGAGGCACCTAAAGGCCTGGGAGAGTATCACTCAGGACCGATGGGTGCTCAAATCATCGCCGGAGGTTACGTTATTCCCTTTTCTCATCCCCCCCCCTGTCATCCAGGAAAATCCCGGACCCGCCACCCAGTCAACCGGATATGGCAGCCGTCGAAATCTCAAAGCTGCTTCAAAAAGGAGTCATCCAACCTGTCCCCGCAGACCAGACCGGATTAGGGACTTACTCAAAATTCTTTTTAGTGCCAAAAAAGACCGGGGACTTGAGACCCATTTTGGATCTCAGCAACCTAAATCGATCAGTCAAGAAGTCCAAGTTCCGAATGGTCACTTTACAATCCATTCTCCTGCTACTGGAGAAAGGTGTTTGGATGTGCTCCATAGATCTCAAGGACGCCTATTATCACATCCTGATAGATCAGGCTTCCAGGAGACATTTGCGCTTCAGCCTGGGAGACAGTCACTTCCAATTCTGCGCGCTGCCCTTTGGTCTCACCACAGCCCCCAGGGTGTTCACCAAATGTTTGGCAGTTGTGACTGCTCACCTGAGGAGTCTAGGATTCCAGGTGTTTCCGTATCTGGACGACTGGCTCCTAACTGCCACCTCCAGGTGTCTACTATTACAGAACCTAGCAGCCACTATATCACTAGGCACCTCTCTCGGAATCACCTTCAATTGGCCAAAGTCTGTGTTGCTGCCGTCTCAGCGCATTCAGTTTATCGGAGTAGAGATAGATTCAAAGCGAATGCGGGTCTATCTTCCTACAGAAAGAATAGAGACACTACAAGCTCAAGTCCGAGCCTTACTTCTCAAACGCAGAGCCCCGGCCAGGATGGTCGTACAAGTATTAGGCTCCATGTCGGCCACCGTTCTCCTGGTTCCCTTGGCAAGATTACATATGAGGATTCTACAGTGGCTCCTGTCAGCCCAGTGGTCTTATCAGGATCTCCCTCTCAGTCCCCTCATTCGGATCACGGAGACCTGCAAGCAGGACCTTCGTTGGTGGCTTGTGTCCTCCAATCTGGATCAGGGAAGACCCTTTGTTCCACCACCCCCTGTGGCCACATTGACGACGGACGCCTCCCAGACTGGGTGGGGGGGGCATTACCTGGGCAGGTCAGTCCAAGGCAATTGGCATCCCGAAGAGAGTCTCCTTCACATCAACATTCTAGAAATGAGGGCGGTGCTTTTATCTCTACAAGCGCTACACGATTGCCTCCTTCAGGGCGTAATTGCGATTCAGTCCGACAACATGTCAGTAGTCTGGTACCTGAACAAACAGGGAGGGACCAGATCCTATCCCCTTTGCAGAGAAGCCATGAGAGTATGGGAATGGACAGTGGCAACCAAACGTTTTCTGGTAGCGACGCATATCCCTGGAAAATCCAATGTTATAGCCGACAGACTGAGCAGGACTATTCTCTCTCCTCACGAGTGGTCTCTGAACGATGCGGTGGCAACTCAGATTTTCAGAAGGTGGGGAACTCCTTGTTGCGACCTCTTCGCAACCTCGCTCAACGCGAAATGCCGGCAGTTCTTCTCTCTCACCCCAGCTCTGGGGGAGATTTCCAAGGACGCCTTAGTCCATGCTTGGCCCACCGGCCTTCTATACGCTTTTCCTCCGGTTCCCCTCCTTCCCAGGGTGATCCAGAAGGCGACTCAGTCAGGAAGCAAGATGATTTTAGTTGCTCCATACTGGCCTCGTCAAGTCTGGTTTCCCTATCTCCGGAAATATGCACTGGACAGTCCATGGTTCCTGGATCAGATCCCGGACCTATTGATTCATCACTCGGGGCAACTTCATCAGTCCCTTCACTCATTGAAATTAACAGCTTGGCTCCTCCTCTTCCAACTATAGTCGGGAACCATACCTTGGACCCGGAAGTCATACGTATCTTATCCTCAGCCCACAAGTCTTCTACTAGGAAATTGTATAGTAGCAAATGGAAGAGATTTGCTATTTGGGCTCAACTCTGGGGACTAGATCCCATAACTGTCCCGGTGTCGGATGTCCTCAAGTTTTTAGCTTCTCTATTTAATCAAGGCTCTTCAGTCTCTACTATTAAGGTCCAATTGGCAGCTATTTCCAATTTTCATGAATCTATGGACCCACCTTTGATGAGCAACAGGTTGTGTAAAGCCTTCATGAAAGGTGCTGCGCTATTACGACCTCCGATTTCTCATCCTGCTCCACCGTGGGATCTCAATGTGGTATTACGTGCTTTGACCTCTTCCCCCTTCGAACCGGCAGCAACTTGTGACTTAAAATTTCTTTCTTGGAAAACTGCCTTTTTGGTTGCGATTACATCAGCCAGAAGGGTTTCGGAGCTTCAAGCTCTATCTGTCAAACCACCGTACTTGGTTTTTCACAAGGATAGAGTATCCCTCAGGCCTAATCCATCCTTCGTTCCTAAGGTTTTTTCCAGTTTTTGTCTGCAACAATCATTAGAACTTCCAGTTTTCTTCCCAAAGTACTCAAACAGAGCGGAATACATCTTTCACACATTGGATGTTCACAGGCAATTGCGTTTCTATTTAGATAGGACGCAACAAACACGGAAAATGGATCAGTTGTTTGTGTCCTTCTCGGACAATAAGTTGGGCAAAGTCGTCACGAAGGTCACTATTGCCAAGTGGATCAGGGACTGTATCAGTCATGCTTACTCCATTTCTAATAAAGAGCTTACAACCCCTGTGAAAGCTCATTCTACAAGAGCTATGGCTACTTCAATAGCATTCCATTCTAAGCTTGCCATTAGTGACGTTTGTGCTGCGGCTACGTGGTCTTCTCTGCACACCTTTATTTCTCACTACAAATTGGATGTGGCATCTCGGGGGCGAGCTTCCTTTGGTTCCACAGTTCTCAGGAGTGTTTTCCAGTGAGCCACCCAGGAATCAGGTGCTAGGGACGCTGTCCCATCAGTTCAGAATGTAGGCGAGATAGGATCACATAACATCTTTTAGTTATGTACTTACCATAACTTTAGATGTTTGGGATCCATCTCCTACATTCCCCACAACCCACCCTCCTTCCCCTGCCTTGGAGATCAGAAGAGACAACGGTCCGAGTTCAACCGTTTCATCTTGAAACATCTGGCAATGTTATATCAACATTATATGTGTGTGTGCATGTGTGCGGACAAACAAGATCTGGGGAAGTAGTGGTGGTGCATCCTGGGATATAGCATAGCTCAGCCAATAAGAGACTTCGCTCTATAATATAGCGTGCCGAGTCGGAGCCGAGGATCGGCTCCGAGCCCATCAGTTCAGAATGTAGGAGAGATGGATCCCAAACATCTAAAGTTATGGTAAGTACATAACTAAAAGTTTCTTCTCCTTGAGATCTTAACTTTGTGTTAGTAAAACTAAATCTTGCTCCATTTGAATCAGGTCATCAGGCTGTCCTGCAATTCTTAACATGGACAACAGTCTTACTTATTGCTCTACCTTCCCCAGGAATAGTATCTGAGTTAAAAGCTCTTGTGTAGGTCAACCTTATCTCATTTTCCCAAAAGAAAGGGATTCTTTGAAAACTAGTCCTTCTTTAATGCTTAAAGCGATGTACAAGCTTACTTTAAGCCAAGCAGTCCATCTCCCTGTCTGCTTTCCAAAGCCTAAAAATGAGGGAGAAAGGTTACTTACAACCTTGGTTGCCCAGACACAACTGTGGTGCTATCTTGGTGGAACTTTCAGAATGTCTGATCGGTTGTTCATTTCTTGGGAAGGTAAGAAAAAAGGACAACTTGTGTCAAAGTAGATTATTTTCAAATGGTTGTTTCATGTTAGCACTTTTTTTTACCCCCACCACAAAACAAAAAACTGTTCTAGTCAGGGTAAAGGCTCATTCTGTCAGGGTCTTCACTTCCTCTATATCTTTTTAAAGGGTTGGCTTCTAGAAGTATTCTGAAAGCAGCAGCTTGGTCTCTGTGCATAATTTTACAGAGCAATAAATCTGTATTCCTTCTCCAGGTCTAGGATAGCCTTTGGTAGGATAATTCTCTATGGGCTCCTGGACTCTCATCTTCCCTCCACCCAGTCTTTCTTGTAAGCTTATATAATACTGGCCACAAGCAGATGCCCTATGCAGCTCGACTGAAGAAACTCCAGCTGTACTCGGTTGCATACCGCCTACTCAGAGGTGATCTCTGCATGACATACAAGGCCATGTCCAACCCAGAATTGATGGACATGCTCCAACTAAAGAAAACCTTATCCCCTCAAGCCACACGCTCTAGGGATCTAAACCTCACCACAACAGTAAATAGGATGTGCAGGAGGGATAGATTCCTGTCTCATAGACTTTCCATGTTTTGGAACAAGATTCCCGTCTACATTAGGGTGAGCTCCTCGTTAACACTCTTCAAAAGAAACCTTGTTGAGTAGATGGGAAACAGAAAGTTTACCCCGGGATAACTTCAGTGGCTCTGCTGGATAGAGGCACAAGGAACTAATCTAAGGGGGTGGCGAAAGCCAACACATTCTGGCTAGGCTTCTAAATGCCTTCGGGCAGATAGCCTAGTACCTACCTATGAACCTATGAACTTAGCAGTGATCAAGTAAAGAACATTGTACAGTTATACAAGTCAACAATGTAACAGGAGGTGTTAAAATGATCACTGCTGCAGTAGCTGCTCCCTCCCTCCATCCCCCTTGTTTTTTGTGTATTTTTTTATGCGAATGTGTGGAGATGATGATTATGATAATTGTTTTATTTTTTTTGAGAATTGTCTTCCTCAGGGATTTAGCCTCCCTCTGTTTGTTGGTATGAAATCTCTGAAGGGCTTGGTGCCCAAACCTGATTTTTAGTCATGTCAGCTCAAGCTAGTTTGGGCGTAGGGAAGGTACCCTGAAGCTTTGGAAGCTGCCTGGCTGTTCTGTCCTTGGCAAGACATAACCCATATAACTTAAGCTAATGCAGCAGTGATCATCTGAACATCTATTATTATGGCAACTTTACTTACGCAGTTGTTAACTGTTGGCTGCGCAGAGCTAAGAAACCTAAGTGTTCTCCATATTAAGTTGCACTCCACAGTATCAGGGATTTTCAGGAAAACTGTAATGCAAAGTGCACAGTTTGTGCAGTCAATACATGTCCTTCGACATGTTGTAATCAAAAGCATAAGTATAAATACAGTATATCCTTTGTTGGACTAATGGAAAGCATTGCAGTTCCAATGCACATAATTAGTTACTTAAAGAAAATGGCTGTTTCATTCAGTTGCAGTCCAGATGTTACACAGTGGAGATTGAGTTATACAGACTGCCCCTTTGCCATAAAGTAATGAATCTGTTTGCATGGTAATTAAACAGTGGTTTGCAAAATATGCATTAGCTTTAGTTACTTAAAGAAAATGGCCATTTCATTCAGTTGCATTCCAGATGTTACACAGTGGAGATTGAGTTATACAGACTGCCCCTTTGTCATAAAGTAATTAATCTGTTTGCATGGTAATTAAACAGTGGTTTGCAAAATATGCATTAGCTTCCTCAAGGAGCAATTCTTTGTAATTGTTTCATTGTAGTGGGTTATGTGAATCATGTGAACCTCAGTTTAGAAACTGCATGTCATTAGCTGTTTGCCTAAAATCATCCATTTCCTCCAACACACACACACACACACACACACACACACACACACACACACACACACACACACACACACACACACACACACACACCTACCTTTTGGGAGTTGCTGTTTCAGTCTTGGAAGTTTATTTCTATAGGTAAAGTCTTAGTTTCCATTCATGGGTGTAGCCAGGCATACCCTTTGTACTCTACTGAATACATTTTTTTCTGAGCATTACAAATCAGCAAGGCTTTTTTCTCCAGGTCATGCTATGTCTATAACTGCCTAAATGAATGCTTTTAACAACAGGTGCAGTTTTGCTAATCTAAAAACAATCTTTAATAGTTTTAGGAGAAACAGCTGAAAATGTTACTTACATTTATTAAGTGCTTGGAGGGTGGCATTTTGAGATATGTGTTCATTTTAAGTGATAAATGTCAGGGGAGGCAGCACTACAAGCTTGTGATACAAAATGAAATTTGATTGCTACACCCATGATGTTCATTGTGCATACAGCTGCAGTAATCACATATGGGTTCTCTGCTGTCAGGCGGGTCCTCGGTCGGCCGAATTCCAAAGTCTAGGTCCGGCGTCGGTTGTTGTCGCTTTCTTTCCTGACGTCAGTGCGACAGGGGTATATAAGACACAGCCGACGCCATATTCTTCAGTCTTTTTTGCCGCGCGGTGCCCGAAGCAGAAGCAGTTCGCAAGTGCCGGTCGGCCAGCTCCTGAATTTACGAAAAATTGCAAACCGAAGTCTTCTTTAAAGCTAAGTACCCGTTGAAACTTTTCTTGCCTCAGACCGATGTCAGACAAAGTTAACAATTGTATTTCTTGTGGGAAGCAAATACCGCATAAGGATTTCCATTCCCTCTGCATACCTTGTTTAGGCCCAGACCACGACGTCTCGGGCTGTCGCTTTTGCGCTACTTTCAATAAATGCACTATTAAGCATCGGGCGGAGTTCGCCCAACATTATTTTGGTAAAGCCTGTGATTATAAAATGTCGTCGGAGACTCCGACTACAGTTTTGTCCAAAAAACGCAAGGACAAGGACCGACACGCGAGGTCCGCGGTCTCCACCGACACCACGCCAAAACCGGCTGCACGTGGTCCGGTTCTCAGCGAGACGCCTATGCAGTCCCTGACTACCGACGACACTTCTTTGGCGGTGTCTTCTGTAACCGAGACCGCAGGTACCTCGGCCCTTACTCAGACTACAACCGAAGCCATTGTGAGTGTTGAGCCTCCTAATGTGGACAGGTCCACTTCCACCCAGGGTGTCTTTAGACCCTCATCTTCCTTTTCCATTAAGGCCTTTACTAAGTCCAAATCAGCCATGCATCCCAAGAGGCCTGTTGCACAGGGCCCATCCCCAGGCCCCATGCCTAAAAAGCAGATGCTTAAAATGGCTGAGGATTTAATTACTCTTATCAGGGGTTCCCAACCCCCTCCAGACAAGAGACCCAGAGTGGAGGAAGATTCTCCCTCTTCTGAACAGGGCTCCATTTTCTCAGAACATTCTGATGTAGAGGAACACTCGTACTCCCCTTATGAAGATTCAGATGCAGAGCAGTCCATTCCTTCTGTATCTCCCCCAGAGGATTTTTCCTTTGGGGAAACCTTGCACACCTTGAGGTAACACTTCCATTGGGAAGGCCAAGACTTTTCTGATTCCAAGAAAAGGCTTAGGGAATTTCTTTTGTTACGTCAACACAGACCTCTGGCTATACCTCCTGTCTTGGACATACTTGATGATGTTTACTCGGAGGCTTGTCTTAATCTGGATTCCCTGCCTCCTGCCCCAGTCAAACCTGATAGGTACTACAGAGTTTCTAACTCTCACCAGTTTTTTTTCAAAAGCCATAATGCTGACCCTGAAACCATTTCTCAAGGCCCCAAGGGAATGAAGGCCTCTACTGCCAAGAATCCACTACCTTCCGAAAGCGAATCTAGATCCTTAGAAAGGTGGGGAAAAAAGGTATACACCTCGGCCACCCTAGCCATGAGGGCCTTAAATTGTCAGTTCCATATGCTTAAATATCAGCAGTTTCTGTTATCACAATTAAGAAATAAAATGTCTCAACCTGAACAACCAGATTTGAAGGAATTGCAGGATGTGATGCATAGTGCAGAACAGGTGGGTAAACACACCTTACAATGTGGCTATGATGCCTTAGAGGCCTCAAGTAGAGCTGCTGTTACAGGATCAGTCATTCGTAGACATGCTTGGCTTAGGGAACAAAGCTTGCCTGATCATGTTAAAGCTAAACTATAGATGCTCCTTTACAAAATGATGTACTATTTGGTACTAATGCTGAGGAGATACTACGGAAAATGGAGGAAAAAGCTAAATCTATGCAAACTGTCAAGGCTTTTCTACAGGTACAACGACCTCGTTTTAGCAGAAATTGGCCTTCTAAAAACTGGTCCTTTCCAGCCACGGACAAGCCCCAAAGAGGTAGGTACAGGCGCACAAGGGGCAGAGGACAATCTCAAGGATCATATAGAGGCAGACAATGGCAAACTCCAGCACCAACAGGTGGCGAAGACAGTGCACAACAATACAGAAAACAAACCCAATGACTTCCTCCTTTTCATGCCAAGCAAGTCTCAGCTGGCAGCTCCCTTGGGAGGAAAGCTGGCATTATTTACAAGAAATTGGCATATTATCACAACAGACAAATGGATCATGGACATTATAAACAGAGGCTACAGATTTCATTTTCACACTCTTCCAAAAATGAGAGGCATGCCAAACCTGCCACACAATCAAAGGGCAGAGGCACAAATACAAATTTCAAAACTCATGGACATGAAAGCTATTCAAGAGGTACCTACTCACGAACAAGGTCAAGGTTTTTATTCCAGACTATTTCTGGTACCAAGGAAAGGAACCGACTGGAGACCCATTTTGGACTTATCCATCCTAAATACATTTCTACTCGTACCAAAATTCAAGATGCTCACATTACAGCAGCTTCTTCCCATGCTGGGCAAAGAGTTTTGGCTGGTAACATTGGACCTCAAGGAGGCATACCTGCATGTCCCAATCAGACAAAGCTGCAGAAGATACCTCAGATTTCTTGCAGGTTCAATCCACTATCAATTCTCTGCATTGCCCATTGGCTTATCTACTGCGCCCAGAGTATTCACGAAATGCCTGGCATCAGTAATTGCCTACTGCAGACTTCAAGGGATACAAATTTACCCTTATTTGGATGACTGCCTGATCCAAGCGGACAGCAAGCACACACTTCTGGAACATTTGGCTTATGCAACACGGTTACTGAATTCTCTGGGATACACAATCAACAAAGAGAAATCCAGGCTAACACCATCTCAGAAAATAACTTTCCTGGGTGCCAACTTGGACACAAAAACCCAGATGGCCTATCTTACACCAGAAAAACAGGGGCAACTAACTCAGTACTTCAAAATATTAGCAAATTGTACCAGGCTTACTGCAAGGAAAATCCTGCAGGCTCTGGGCTTCATGGCATCTTGCATTCTTTTAATCCCATGTGCAAAGTTGCATATGAGAAAACTTCATTGGTACCTAAAAAACCTATGGTCTCAACACAGCCACAATTTGGAAACAGTAATACCAATAATTCCATGTTTGCAAAAGGAATTTCTATGGTGGGCCCAAGCATGTCAAACAAACACAGGTCTCCCATTCTGCAAGCCTCAAGCAAATCAAGTCATCACAACAGACGCCTCAGATTATGCCTGGGGGGCGCACATGACAGGCAGGTGCATTCAGGGCAAATGGTCCCAAAAGGAAAAGCACCTTCACATCAATCAAAAAGAAATGCTAGCAGTGATAAATGCAATTACAGCATTCAAGGACCTCCTGCATCCAGGGCAATTATTGATAAAAACAGACAACACCACAGTAATGTGGTACATAAACAAACAAGGAGGAACACATTCATACCCCCAGTGCAGACTAGCCATGACACTTTGGAACTTGGCTCTGGAATGGCAAATCGAACTTCAAACACAGTACTTGCCAGGTTTGGAAAACACGCTGGCAGACAATCTAAGCAGAAATATGACAGATCCACATGAATGGAAGTTGCATCCTCAGGTGTTTACAAAGATAATCCAAGTGTGGGTGAGGCCAGACATAGATCTCATCGCCTCCCACAGGAATCATCAATTGGAAAAGTTTTGTTCAAGGACCTTTCATCCAAAGGCCTGGAGAGTGGACGCCCTTTCATTCAGTTGAACAGCATGGACAGTGTACGCTTTCCCACCTCTGCCTCTTCTGCCCAAGGTGCTCTTGAAAGCAAGAGCAGACAGACCGAAGATGATACTGATTGCTCCAGACTGGCCAAGACAGCACTGGTACCCACTCCTGAGGAGCCTAACACATACTCCTCCCTGGCCTCTACCTCTAATGCCTCTTCGGCTGACTCAGCACAGCTACAAAACTCTTCACAGTCAGCTGAAAACACTCAATCTCGCTGCATGGAAAATTCCTTAACACCACAACAGACCCTACTCCCCAAAGAGGTGCAGGATGTCATTCTGGAGGCCAGACGGCCATCTACTAGAAAGATTTACTCCACAAAAACGGTTTTGCTCTTGGAATGAGAAAAAAGGCCAGGACCCTAGAAAACTGAATTTGCCTCAGGTATTACAGTATCTAGCTGAGCTGCTGAAGAGTGGACTTTCATTTTCCTCCATAAAAATCCATGCCTCAGCCATTTCTGCAGAATTCAACACGGATCCACCGTTATTCTCTCACCCACTTTTAAGACAGTTCCTCAGAGGGGCTAAGAATATAAGACCACCAAGGAAACAACCAGTGCCAGCCTGGGATCTTAATTACATTCTAGAAAAATTAACATTGCCTCCTTTTGAACCAGCTGCCTCAACAGATTTGCAATATTTGTCCTGGAAAACAGCTTTCCTTCTGGCCATTACCTTAGCTCGTAGGGTTTCGGAACTACAAGCCCTCATGGCTGTGCAGCCCTTTCTCATCTTCCATCAGGACAGGGTTTCCCTTCGAACCAACCCGTCATTTATGCCTAAAGTGGTATCCAGGGTAGCATTGATTCAAGCCATACACTTACCTACCTTTTACCCCAATCCTCAAAACAAAGGGGAAAGGCTGCTACATTCCTTAGACATCCATAGACAGCTACGTTATTATTTGGACAGAACAAAGCCTTTCAGGAAATCAGAACAACTTTTTGTGTCCTATGCTGTAGGAGTTCAAGGGAAGCCTGTTTCCAAACAGACAATTTCAAAATGGATAGGCCACTGCATACGATTTTGTTACTCCTATCATGGGAAATCTGTCCCTACAGGCATCAGACCCCACTCCACCAGGGCCACTGCTACCTCTACAGCCTTCCTCAGAGGAGTTCCTACCAAAGATATTTTGGAGGCAGCCACTTGGAGTTCTGTACATACCTTCACAAAACACTACCACCTGCCTTTATATTCCAAAACTAGAGCAGGCTTTGCCACTGCTGTGTTGCAGGGCATTCTGGCTCATCCCAGTTCCACCTAGTGCCTACCACCCTGTGCGTAGCTTTGGGATTCTACCCATATGTGATTACTGCAACTGTATGCACGATGAACATAGTACAGATGTCCTTCAAGAATGCAACTGCAGTCCTAACATATGGGTTGTCCTGCCTCGGGCAGCCCTCTGTCGGCCAGATTCCAAAGTCTGGGTCCGACGTTGGCTGATGTCGCATTTCTCTCCGACATCAGAGCGGCTGGAGTATATAAGCATCAGCCGACGCCATCTTCTTCAGTCTTTCTTGCCGTGCGGTGCCTGAAGCAGAAGCAGTTCGCAAGTGCCGGTCGGTCAGCTCCTGTATTCTTCGAATCCGAAGTCATCAAAAAAGCTAAGTACCCCGTTGGGGACCTTTTCTTGCCTCAGCCGATGTCAGAAATTACTGAAAAAGTAAATAATTGTTTGTCTTGTGGTAAACAAATACCTCATAAGAATTTCCACTCTTACTGCCTTCCTTGCCTTGGCCCAGACCATGACGTCTCGGCCTGTGCCGCCTGTGCTTGCTTCAATAAGCGCACTCTCAGGCGCCGGGCGGAGTTCGCTGAAGACTTTTTCGGCAAAAAATTCGATTATACAATGCCGTCGGAACTACCGACATCGCAGACTCCCAAGAAAAGAAAAGACCGGGACCGACATCCTCGGCCCGCGTCTTCCACCGACACCACGCCAAAACCTACCGCGAGTGCCCCGGTTCCCTCTGAGGTGGTTATTTCACCGCTCCGAACCGAAGACACCGCATTACCGATTCCTCCGATACCGGAGACCACACCGACGCCAGTTATTGATTTTCCTCCGGATACTGAAACCGAGGAAATGCCCGAGACCATTACTGTGGATAAGGTCACTCCTGCACGTGGAGCTGCTAGGCCTCCTATGTCCATGTCTATCAAGGCCTACACACGTGCTAAGGCAGCCAGCAAGACCAAGCACCTTACTGCTAAAGCCTTACCTCAGCCTACTCCAGAAACACAAATCATGACTATGGCCGCAGACTTAATTTCCATGATCAGAGGTTCCCAGGCCCATCTAGAGAGAGGATCCCAGCCCCCTTATGATAAGAGGCCCTGGGTTGAACCCTCTGACCTTCTCCCTTCAGATGAAGATTTTGAGGACTCTATTCACTCTGATAGCCAGGAAGAGCCCTTCCAGACCTATGAGGACTCGGATGCAGAGGATTCCATCCCCTCGGCCTCCCCTCCTGAGGATATTTCTTTTGGGGAAGTTCTGCATTCCATGAGGGAACATTTTAAGTGGCAAGGCCAGGAATATTCTGATTCCAGAAAGCGCCTTCGAACCTTCCTTAAAAAGCCCCAACACAGGCCCTTAGCTATACCTCCTGTGCTTGATGTTTTGGATGATTTATACTCTGACTCCAGTGTTACCCCTGATACTCTTCCCCCTGCTCCTGCCAAGCCTGACAGATACTATAGGGTCCCAGAAACACATTCTCATTTCTTTAGGGCCCATGCTGTAGATTTAGAAACAATTTCACAGGGACCTAAAGGGTTTCAGCTACCACCTCCAAAATCCTTACCTTCCAACAGGAAGCTAGGTCATTAGAGATGGGGAAGAAGGTCTACACCTCCACTACTTTATCTATGAGAGCTCTTAATTGTCTCTTTCATATGTTTCAATATCAGGATTACCTGTTAGATGATTTACAGAAAACATTGGCCTCTCCTGAACCTTTAGATAGGAAAGCATTGCAGGAGGCTGTACATAATTCTCAGCAAGTTAGCAATCACTTTCTGCAGTGTGGATATGATGCATTGGAAGCTTCATGTAGGGCAGCTATGACAGGGGCGATCATTCGTAGACATGCATGGTTAAAAGAACAACCTCTACCAGATCATGTTAAGGCAAAACTTCTTGATGCACCCTTGGAAAAGAACAAGCTTTTTGGTGCTAATGCTAAAGATGTGTTAAAGTCCATCGAGGAAAAAGCCAAGTCAGTTCAGACAGTCAAAGATTTCCTCCAGGTTCAGCCTCCCAGATTCAGCAGAAATTGGCCTTCTAAAAACTGGTCCTTTCCAAATCCTGAAACATTTCAAAGGGGTAAAAACAGGTGTGGCCGAGGAAGAGGGCAATACAGAGGTTCCTACAGGGGACGACAATGGCAACCAACAAACCAAAGAAGTGACGCAGGGGTTTCTCCTGCCCCACAGGGACAATCTCAATGACTTTCCTCTACTTCCGCTGACCAAGGAGCAAACAGAAGCTCCGTTGGGCGGAAAATTATCTCTGTTTTCAGACAATTGGCACAGATTGACAAAGGACAAATGGATTTTGGACATTATAGACCAAGGTTACAGGTTCCACTTTCATACCTTACCAAGAAAACAAGGCATGCCAAACCTACCACAAAACCAGAGGGCAGAGGCTATCAAGCAAATTTCTCTGCTTGCTCAGATCAAAGCAATAGAAAAGTTCCACAACAAGAACAAGGCCAGGGGTTTTACTCAAGACTGTTCCTTGTTCCAAGAAAAGAAACTCAATGGAGACCAATACTGGATTTGTCCGCATTAAACACCTTTCTCATAGTACCAAAGTTCAAAATGCTGACTCTAAAGCAACTCCTTCCCATGCTGGGCAAGGGGTCTTGGCTGATTACTCTGGACCTCAAGGAGGCATACCTGCATGTCCCTATCAGACACAGCTGCAGAAGATACCTCAGATTTCTTGCAGGGCCAGAGCATTATCAATTCTCAGCATTGCCATTTGGCTTATCTACTGCGCCCAGAGTATTCACGAAATGCCTGGCTTCAGTAATTGCTCATTGCAGGCTCCAGGGGATCCAAATTTACCCATACCTGGACGACTGCCTCATACAAGCGGACGACAAACTGATTTTGACAAAAAACTTGAATTATGTCATACAATTGCTACAGGCTCTGGGATACACAGTCATCTTCCAAAAGTCGAGACTTCAGCCATCCCAGCAAATAACCTTCTTAGGAGCCAAACTAGACACAGCCTCTCAAATGGCTTACCTGACAGAAGACAAGCAAAATAAGTTAACTCATTATTTCAAAGGTTTGGCAAAGCTCACCCAGATGACTGCAAGGAGATTCCTACAGGCCCTGGGTTACATGGCATCCTGCATTCTCCTGGTTCCATTAGCAAGACTACACATGAGAAAGCTACAATGGTACCTAAAAAGCTTATGGTCTCAGCACAGCAACAACCTAGAGACAACCATACCGCTCATTCCATGCCTACAGAAGGAATTTCTATGGTGGGCCTCGGTAAGCCAGGCAAACACAGGTTTGTCATTCAAAAAACCTCAGATAACACAGACCATGACCACAGACGCCTCAGACCTTGGCTGGGGGGCGCACATGGAGGGCAGATGTATTCAAGGACAATGGTCTCCAAAGGAAACACATCTGCATATCAACCAAAAAGAAATGCTGGCAGTAATGCATGCCATCGAGGCCTTTCGACAACAACTTCAGCAAGGCCACTTGCTAATAAGGACAGACAACACCACTGTGATGTGGTACATAAACAAGCAGGGGGGCACCCATTCTTACCCCCTTTGCAGACTGACAATGAATCTTTGGGAAAAATCACTGAGCCTAAACATACAGTTGCAATCCCAGTTTGTTCCAGGCAAAGACAATGTGCTGGCGGACAGCCTAAGCAGGAATTTCCTAGACCCCCACGAGTGGAGGTTACATCCAGAAATCTTCATACGACTCACCTTGGCATGGGGCAGGCCAGAAGTAGACCTATTTGCCTCCCACCTCAATCATCATCTATAAAAGTTTTGTTCAAGGACATATCATCCACAGGCATGGAAAACAGATGCTCTCTCATTCAACTGGAACTTCCTAAAAATCTATGCATTCCCACCTCTGCCACTGATGACCACAGTATTACTAAAGATCAAAGCAGAGAAGCCCAAGGGGATCCTAATAGCTCCAGACTGGCCAAGACAGCACTGGTACCCACTACTACGGAGCATATGCCACAACAAAAAGTGGGCCCTTCCCCAATGGCCCCAACTTTTGACTCAACACAACTTCAAGACAGTACATCCCAACATTCAGACGCTGCAGCTAACAGCTTGGGAGATCCCATGAATAACCTCAATCTATCTCTTTCCAAGGAAGTTCAGAGGATACTAACAGAGGCCCAAAGACCATCCACCAGAAAGGTTTACTCAGCAAAATGGAAGAGATTCAGCATTTGGAATACCAGCAAGGGTCATGATGCATCATTATTGAACATACCTCTCATTCTGGAATATTTGGCAGATATGCTACAGAATGGGCTCTCATATTCTTCCATAAAAATACATGCTTCAGCTATTTCAGCTAGATATAACAGTGATCCACCTGTGTTTTCACATCCTTTGTTAAGGCAATTCCTTAGGGGAATCAAGAATATAAAGCCACCAAGAAAGGCTCCAGTACCAGCTTGGGACCTCAACTTTGTCCTAGAAAAACTGACTCTACCTCCCTTGAGCCAGCAGCTTCTGTGGACTTACAATTTCTCTCATGGAAGACAGCTTTCCTGTTAGCAATTACCTCAGCAAGAAGGGTTTCAGAACTACAGGCCCTAATGGCAATACCACCGTTCATAATCTTTCACAGAGACAGGGTCTCCTTACTTAACCAACCCTACCTTTATGCCAAAAGTGGTATCTAGGGTTTCTTTAAATCAAGCCATTCACCTGCCTACTTTCTTTCCCAATCCTGAGAACAAAGGGGAAAGACTGTTGCATACCTTGGACATTCACAGACAACTTCGCTACTACCTGGACAGAACCAAGACCAGTAGGAAGTCTGATCAGCTTTTTGTAGCTTACGCCCCTAGAGTACAAGGAAAAGCAATTTCCAGACTATTTCAAAATGGATTGGACATTGCATCAGATTCTGTTATTCCTTCCATGGAAAGAGTGTACCAGCCAATGTCAGACCGCACTCCACCAGAGCTACAGCCACCTCAACAGCATTCTTAAGAGGGGTGCCTACAAAAGACATTCTAGAAGCTGCTACATGGAGCTCCGTGCATACATTTTCCAAACACTACAACCTTCCTCTATATTCCAGATCCAGAGCAGGCTTTGCTTCTGCAGTCCTGCAGGGATTGATAGCTACACCATCCTTTTCTTAGAGCTTTCCACCTCCCCCAGCTAAGCTATGGTATTCAACCCATATGTTAGGACTGCAGTTGCATTCTTGAAGGACATAGTACAGTTTTGTACCTACCATAAATGTATATGTCCGTTAGATATGCAACTGCAGTCGGTTTCCTCCTCCTTCCCTCTATGCCTTGGGTCCACTCCTATCCCTGTTACCCTTAGCTGGGGATATCTGTTATGGTGTATCTGTTTATTGCTTGTTTATTTGTCTGGAATTCTGTTTTTCTTCCAATTTGATTACAGCCTTCCTTGGAGGGCACCTGGCATCTGGGGCAAGAAACACTGAAGAAGATGGCGTCGGCTGATGCTTATATACTCCAGCCGCTCTGACGTCGGAGAGAAATGCGACATCAGCCGACGTCGGACCCAGACTTTAGAATCCGGCCGACCGAGGGCTGCCCGAGGCAGGACAACCCATATGTTAGGACTGCAGTTGCATATCTATCGGACATCTACATTTATGGTAGGTACAAAACTGTACTTTTTGTACCTACCATAAATGT
>NC_056743.1:1190211907-1190235046 GCF_019279795.1 Protopterus annectens | reverse complement strand
ATACACATACACATGCACACAGCGATGACATGGAATAATATTCAGTAATGATGTTCTACACATACACAGCGATGACATGGAATAATAATCGGTAATGATGTTATACACATACACACAGCGATGACATGGAATAATAATCAGTAATGATGTTATACACATACACACAGTGATGACATGGAATAATAATCAGTAATGATGTTATACACATACACACAGCGATGACATGGAATAATAATCAGTAATGATGTTATACACATACACACAGCGATGACATGGAATAATAATCAGTAATGATGTTATACACATACACACAGTGATGACATGGAATAATAATCAGTAATGATGTTATACACATACACACAGCGATGACATGGAATAATAATCAGTAATGATGTTATACACATACACACAGTGATGACATGGAATAATAATCAGTAATGATGTTATACACATACACACAGTGATGACATGGAATAATAATCAGTAATGATGTTATACACATACACACAGCGATGACATGGAATAATAATCAGTAATGATGTTATACACATACACACAGCGATGACATGGAATAATAATCAGTAATGATGTTATACACATACACACAGCGATGACATGGAATAATAATCAGTAATGATGTTATACACATACACACAGCGATGACATGGAATAATAATCAGTAATGATGTTATACACATACACACAGTGATGACATGGAATAATAATCAGTAATGATGTTATACACATACACACAGCGATGACATGGAATAATAATCAGTAATGATGTTATACACATACACACAGTGATGACATGGAATAATAATCAGTAATGATGTTATACACATACACACAGCGATGACATGGAATAATAATCAGTAATGATGTTATACACATACACACAGCGATGACATGGAATAATAATCAGTAATGATGTTATACACATACACACAGCGATGACATGGAATAATAATCAGTAATGATGTTATACACATACACACAGCGATGACATGGAATAATAATCAGTAATGATGTTATACACATACACACAGTGATGACATGGAATAATAATCAGTAATGATGTTATACACATACACACAGTGATGACATGGAATAATAATCAGTAATGATGTTATACACATACACACAGTGATGACATGGAATAATAATCAGTAATGATGTTATACACATACACACAGCGATGACATGGAATAATAATCAGTAATGATGTTATACACATACACACAGCGATGACATGGAATAATAATCAGTAATGATGTTATACACATACACACAGCGATGACATGGAATAATAATCAGTAATGATGTTATACACATACACACAGTGATGACATGGAATAATAATCAGTAATGATGTTATACACATACACACAGCGATGACATGGAATAATAATCAGTAATGATGTTATACACATACACACAGCGATGACATGGAATAATAATCAGTAATGATGTTATACACATACACACAGTGATGACATGGAATAATAATCAGTAATGATGTTATACACATACACACAGCGATGACATGGAATAATAATCAGTAATGATGTTATACACATACACACAGTGATGACATGGAATAATAATCAGTAATGATGTTATACACATACACACAGCGATGACATGGAATAATAATCAGTAATGATGTTATACACATACACACAGTGATGACATGGAATAATAATCAGTAATGATGTTATACACATACACAGCGATGACATGGAATGACATGGAATAATAATCAGTAATGATGTTATACACATACACACAGTGATGACATGGAATAATAATCAGTAATGATGTTATACACATACACACAGTGATGACATGGAATAATAATCAGTAATGATGTTATACACATACACACAGTGATGACATGGAATAATAATCAGTAATGATGTTATACACATACACACAGCGATGACATGGAATAATAATCAGTAATGATGTTATACATACACACAGTGATGACATGGAATAATAATCAGTAATGATGTTATACACATACACACAGCGATGACATGGAATAATAATCAGTAATGATGTTATACACATACACACAGTGATGACATGGAATAATAATCAGTAATGATGTTATACACATACACACAGTGATGACATGGAATAATAATCAGTAATGATGTTATACACATACACACAGTGATGACATGGAATAATAATCAGTAATGATGTTATACACATACACACAGCGATGACATGGAATAATAATCAGTAATGATGTTATACACATACACACAGCGATGACATGGAATAATAATCAGTAATGATGTTATACACATACACACAGCGATGACATGGAATAATAATCAGTAATGATGTTATACACATACACACAGCGATGACATGGAATAATAATCAGTAATGATGTTATACACATACACACAGCGATGACATGGAATAATAATCAGTAATGATGTTATACACATACACACAGTGATGACATGGAATAATAATCAGTAATGATGTTATACACATACACACAGCGATGACATGGAATAATAATCAGTAATGATGTTATACACATACACACAGTGATGACATGGAATAATAATCAGTAATGATGTTATACACATACACACAGCGATGACATGGAATAATAATCAGTAATGATGTTATACACATACACACAGCGATGACATGGAATAATAATCAGTAATGATGTTATACACATACACACAGCGATGACATGGAATAATAATCAGTAATGATGTTATACACATACACACAGCGATGACATGGAATAATAATCAGTAATGATGTTATACACATACACACAGTGATGACATGGAATAATAATCAGTAATGATGTTATACACATACACACAGTGATGACATGGAATAATAATCAGTAATGATGTTATACACATACACACAGCGATGACATGGAATAATAATCAGTAATGATGTTATACACATACACACAGCGATGACATGGAATAATAATCAGTAATGATGTTATACACATACACACAGCGATGACATGGAATAATAATCAGTAATGATGTTATACACATACACACAGCGATGACATGGAATAATAATCAGTAATGATGTTATACACATACACACAGTGATGACATGGAATAATAATCAGTAATGATGTTATACACATACACACAGCGATGACATGGAATAATAATCAGTAATGATGTTATACACATACACACAGTGATGACATGGAATAATAATCAGTAATGATGTTATACACATACACACAGCGATGACATGGAATAATAATCAGTAATGATGTTATACACATACACACAGCGATGACATGGAATAATAATCAGTAATGATGTTATACACATACACACAGTGATGACATGGAATAATAATCAGTAATGATGTTATACACATACACACAGCGATGACATGGAATAATAATCAGTAATGATGTTATACACATACACACAGTGATGACATGGAATAATAATCAGTAATGATGTTATACACATACACACAGTGATGACATGGAATAATAATCAGTAATGATGTTATACACATACACACAGCGATGACATGGAATAATAATCAGTAATGATGTTATACACATACACACAGCGATGACATGGAATAATAATCAGTAATGATGTTATACACATACACACAGCGATGACATGGAATAATAATCAGTAATGATGTTATACACATACACACAGCGATGACATGGAATAATAATCAGTAATGATGTTATACACATACACACAGCGATGACATGGAATAATAATCAGTAATGATGTTATACACATACACACAGCGATGACATGGAATAATAATCAGTAATGATGTTATACACATACACACAGCGATGACATGGAATAATAATCAGTAATGATGTTATACACATACACACAGCGATGACATGGAATAATAATCAGTAATGATGTTATACACATACACACAGTGATGACATGGAATAATAATCAGTAATGATGTTATACACACACACAGTGATGACATGGAATAATAATCAGTAATGATGTTATACACATACACACAGCGATGACATGGAATAATAATCAGTAATGATGTTATACACATACACACAGTGATGACATGGAATAATAATCAGTAATGATGTTATACACATACACACAGCGATGACATGGAATAATAATCAGTAATGATGTTATACACATACACACAGCGATGACATGGAATAATAATCAGTAATGATGTTATACACATACACACAGTGATGACATGGAATAATAATCAGTAATGATGTTATACACATACACACAGTGATGACATGGAATAATAATCAGTAATGATGTTATACACATACACACAGTGATGACATGGAATAATAATCAGTAATGATGTTATACACATACACACAGCGATGACATGGAATAATAATCAGTAATGATGTTATACACATACACACAGTGATGACATGGAATAATAATCAGTAATGATGTTATACACATACACACAGCGATGACATGGAATAATAATCAGTAATGATGTTATACACATACACACAGCGATGACATGGAATAATAATCAGTAATGATGTTATACACATACACACAGCGATGACATGGAATAATAATCAGTAATGATGTTATACACATACACACAGCGATGACATGGAATAATAATCAGTAATGATGTTATACACATACACACAGCGATGACATGGAATAATAATCAGTAATGATGTTATACACATACACACAGTGATGACATGGAATAATAATCAGTAATGATGTTATACACATACACACAGCGATGACATGGAATAATAATCAGTAATGATGTTATACACATACACACAGCGATGACATGGAATAATAATCAGTAATGATGTTATACACATACACACAGTGATGACATGGAATAATAATCAGTAATGATGTTATACACATACACACAGCGATGACATGGAATAATAATCAGTAATGATGTTATACACATACACACAGCGATGACATGGAATAATAATCAGTAATGATGTTATACACATACACACAGTGATGACATGGAATAATAATCAGTAATGATGTTATACACATACACACAGCGATGACATGGAATAATAATCAGTAATGATGTTATACACATACACACAGCGATGACATGGAATAATAATCAGTAATGATGTTATACACATACACACAGTGATGACATGGAATAATAATCAGTAATGATGTTATACACATACACACAGTGATGACATGGAATAATAATCAGTAATGATGTTATACACATACACACAGTGATGACATGGAATAATAATCAGTAATGATGTTATACACATACACACAGCGATGACATGGAATAATAATCAGTAATGATGTTATACACATACACACAGTGATGACATGGAATAATAATCAGTAATGATGTTATACACATACACACAGTGATGACATGGAATAATAATCAGTAATGATGTTATACACATACACACAGCGATGACATGGAATAATAATCAGTAATGATGTTATACACATACACAGCGATGACATGGAATAATAATCAGTAATGATGTTATACACATACACACAGCGATGACATGGAATAATAATCAGTAATGATGTTATACACATACACACAGCGATGACATGGAATAATAATCAGTAATGATGTTATACACATACACACAGTGATGAGATATACACATACTCACAGCGATGACATGGAATAATAATCAGTAATGATGTTATAGACATACACACAGTGATGACATGGAATAATAATCAGTAATGATGTTATACACATACACACAGCGATGACATTGAATAATAATCAGTAATGATGTTATACACATACACACAGTGATGACATGGAATAATAATCAGTAATGATGTTATACACATACACACAGTGATGACATGGAATAATAATCAGTAATGATGTTATACACATACACACAGCGATGACATGGAATAATAATCAGTAATGATGTTATACACATACACACAGCGATGACATGGAATAATAATCAGTAATGATGTTATACACATACACACAGTGATGACATGGAATAATAATCAGTAATGATGTTATACACATACACACAGCGATGACATGGAATAATAATCAGTAATGATGTTATACACATACACACAGCGATGACATGGAATAATAATCAGTAATGATGTTATACACATACACACAGCGATGACATGGAATAATAATCAGTAATGATGTTATACACATACACACAGTGATGACATGGAATAATAATCAGTAATGATGTTATACACATACACACAGCGATGACATGGAATAATAATCAGTAATGATGTTATACACATACACACAGTGATGACATGGAATAATAATCAGTAATGATGTTATACACATACACACAGCGATGACATGGAATAATAATCAGTAATGATGTTATACACATACACACAGTGATGACATGGAATAATAATCAGTAATGATGTTATACACATACACACAGCGATGACATGGAATAATAATCAGTAATGATGTTATACACATACACACAGCGATGACATGGAATAATAATCAGTAATGATGTTATACACATACACACAGCGATGACATGGAATAATAATCAGTAATGATGTTATACACATACACACAGCGATGACATGGAATAATAATCAGTAATGATGTTATACACATACACACAGTGATGACATGGATGACATGGAATAATAATCAGTAATGATGTTATACAAATACACACAGCGATGACATGGAATAATAATCAGTAATGATGTTATACACATACACATACACACAGCGATGACATGGAATAATAATCAGTAATGATGTTATACACATACACACAGCGATGACATGGAATAATAATCAGTAATGATGTTATACACATACACACAGCGATGACATGGAATAATAATCAGTAATGATGTTATACACATACACACAGTGATGACATGGAATAATAATCAGTAATGATGTTATACACATACACACAGTGATGACATGGAATAATAATCAGTAATGATGTTATACACATACACACAGCGATGACATGGAATAATAATCAGTAATGATGTTATACACATACACACAGTGATGACATGGAATAATAATCAGTAATGATGTTATACACATACACACAGCGATGACATGGAATAATAATCAGTAATGATGTTATACACATACACACAGCGATGACATGGAATAATAATCAGTAATGATGTTATACACATACACACAGCGATGACATGGAATAATAATCAGTAATGATGTTATACACACACACAGCGATGACATGGAATAATAATCAGTAATGATGTTATACACATACACACAGCGATGACATGGAATAATAATCAGTAATGATGTTATACACATACACACAGCGATGACATGGAATAATAATCAGTAATGATGTTATACACATACACACAGCGATGACATGGAATAATAATCAGTAATGATGTTATACACATACACACAGCGATGACATGGAATAATAATCAGTAATGATGTTATACACATACACACAGCGATGACATGGAATAATAATCAGTAATGATGTTATACACATACACACAGTGATGACATGGAATAATAATCAGTAATGATGTTATACACATACACACAGTGATGACATGGAATAATAATCAGTAATGATGTTATACACATACACACAGTGATGACATGGAATAATAATCAGTAATGATGTTATACACATACACACAGTGATGACATGGAATAATAATCAGTAATGATGTTATACACATACACACAGCGATGACATGGAATAATAATCAGTAATGATGTTATACACATACACACAGCGATGACATGGAATAATAATCAGTAATGATGTTATACACATACACACAGCGATGACATGGAATAATAATCAGTAATGATGTTATACACATACACACAGTGATGACATGGAATAATAATCAGTAATGATGTTATACACATACACACAGTGATGACATGGAATAATAATCAGTAATGATGTTATACACATACACACAGCGATGACATGGAATAATAATCAGTAATGATGTTATACACATACACACAGCGATGACATGGAATAATAATCAGTAATGATGTTATACACATACACACAGCGATGACATGGAATAATAATCAGAATAATAATCAGTAATGATGTTATACACATACACACAGCGATGACATGGAATAATAATCAGTAATGATGTTATACACATACACACAGTGATGACATGGAATAATAATCAGTAATGATGTTATACACATACACACAGCGATGACATGGAATAATAATCAGTAATGATGTTATACACATACACACAGCGATGACATGGAATAATAATCAGTAATGATGTTATACACATACACACAGCGATGACATGGAATAATAATCAGTAATGATGTTATACACATACACACAGCGATGACATGGAATAATAATCAGTAATGATGTTATACACATACACACAGCGATGACATGGAATAATAATCAGTAATGATGTTATACACATACACACAGCGATGACATGGAATAATAATCAGTAATGATGTTATACACATACACACAGTGATGACATGGAATAATAATCAGTAATGATGTTATACACATACACACAGTGATGACATGGAATAATAATCAGTAATGATGTTATACACATACACACAGTGATGACATGGAATAATAATCAGTAATGATGTTATACACACATACACAGTGATGACATGGAATAATAATCAGTAATGATGTTATACACATACACACAGCGATGACATGGAATAATAATCAGTAATGATGTTATACACATACACACAGTGATGACATGGAATAATAATCAGTAATGATGTTATACACATACACACAGCGATGACATGGAATAATAATCAGTAATGATGTTATACACATACACACAGCGATGACATGGAATAATAATCAGTAATGATGTTATACACATACACACAGTGATGACATGGAATAATAATCAGTAATGATGTTATACACATACACACAGTGATGACATGGAATAATAATCAGTAATGATGTTATACACATACACACAGCGATGACATGGAATAATAATCAGTAATGATGTTATACACATACACACAGCGATGACATGGAATAATAATCAGTAATGATGTTATACACATACACACAGTGATGACATGGAATAATAATCAGTAATGATGTTATACACATACACACAGCGATGACATGGAATAATAATCAGTAATGATGTTATACACATACACACAGCGATGACATGGAATAATAATCAGTAATGATGTTATACACATACACACAGCGATGACATGGAATAATAATCAGTAATGATGTTATACACATACACACAGCGATGACATGGAATAATAATCAGTAATGATGTTATACACATACACACAGTGATGACATGGAATAATAATCAGTAATGATGTTATACACATACACACAGCGATGACATGGAATAATAATCAGTAATGATGTTATACACATACACACAGTGATGACATGGAATAATAATCAGTAATGATGTTATACACATACACACAGCGATGACATGGAATAATAATCAGTAATGATGTTATACACATACACACAGCGATGACATGGAATAATAATCAGTAATGATGTTATACACATACACACAGTGATGACATGGAATAATAATCAGTAATGATGTTATACACATACACACAGCGATGACATGGAATAATAATCAGTAATGATGTTATACACATACACACAGCGATGACATGGAATAATAATCAGTAATGATGTTATACACATACACACAGTGATGACATGGAATAATAATCAGTAATGATGTTATACACATACACACAGCGATGACATGGAATAATAATCAGTAATGATGTTATACACATACACACAGTGATGACATGGAATAATAATCAGTAATGATGTTATACACATACACACAGTGATGACATGGAATAATAATCAGTAATGATGTTATACACATACACACAGCGATGACATGGAATAATAATCAGTAATGATGTTATACACATACACACAGCGATGACATGGAATAATAATCAGTAATGATGTTATACACATACACACAGCGATGACATGGAATAATAATCAGTAATGATGTTATACACATACACACAGTGATGACATGGAATAATAATCAGTAATGATGTTATACACATACACACAGCGATGACATGGAATAATAATCAGTAATGATGTTATACACATACACACAGCGATGACATGGAATAATAATCAGTAATGATGTTATACACATACACACAGTGATGACATGGAATAATAATCAGTAATGATGTTATACACATACACACAGTGATGACATGGAATAATAATCAGTAATGATGTTATACACATACACACAGTGATGACATGGAATAATAATCAGTAATGATGTTATACACATACACACAGCGATGACATGGAATAATAATCAGTAATGATGTTATACACACACACAGTGATGACATGGAATAATAATCAGTAATGATGTTATACACATACACACAGTGATGACATGGAATAATAATCAGTAATGATGTTATACACATACACACAGTGATGACATGGAATAATAATCAGTAATGATGTTATACACATACACACAGTGATGACATGGAATAATAATCAGTAATGATGTTATACACATACACACAGCGATGACATGGAATAATAATCAGTAATGATGTTATACACATACACACAGCGATGACATGGAATAATAATCAGTAATGATGTTATACACATACACACAGCGATGACATGGAATAATAATCAGTAATGATGTTATACACATACACACAGTGATGACATGGAATAATAATCAGTAATGATGTTATACACATACACACAGCGATGACATGGAATAATAATCAGTAATGATGTTATACACATACACACAGTGATGACATGGAATAATAATCAGTAATGATGTTATACACATACACACAGCGATGACATGGAATAATAATCAGTAATGATGTTATACACATACACACAGCGATGACATGGAATAATAATCAGTAATGATGTTATACACATACACACAGCGATGACATGGAATAATAATCAGTAATGATGTTATACACATACACACAGCGATGACATGGAATAATAATCAGTAATGATGTTATACACATACACACAGCGATGACATGGAATAATAATCAGTAATGATGTTATACACATACACACAGTGATGACATGGAATAATAATCAGTAATGATGTTATACACATACACACAGTGATGACATGGAATAATAATCAGTAATGATGTTATACACATACACACAGCGATGACATGGAATAATAATCAGTAATGATGTTATACACATACACACAGCGATGACATGGAATAATAATCAGTAATGATGTTATACACATACACACAGCGATGACATGGAATAATAATCAGTAATGATGTTATACACATACACACAGTGATGACATGGAATAATAATCAGTAATGATGTTATACACATACACACAGTGATGACATGGAATAATAATCAGTAATGATGTTATACACATACACACAGCGATGACATGGAATAATAATCAGTAATGATGTTATACACATACACACAGCGATGACATGGAATAATAATCAGTAATGATGTTATACACATACACACAGCGATGACATGGAATAATAATCAGTAATGATGTTATACACATACACACAGTGATGACATGGAATAATAATCAGTAATGATGTTATACACATACACACAGTGATGACATGGAATAATAATCAGTAATGATGTTATACACATACACACAGTGATGACATGGAATAATAATCAGTAATGATGTTATACACATACACACAGCGATGACATGGAATAATAATCAGTAATGATGTTATACACATACACACAGCGATGACATGGAATAATAATCAGTAATGATGTTATACACATACACACAGCGATGACATGGAATAATAATCAGTAATGATGTTATACACATACACACAGTGATGACATGGAATAATAATCAGTAATGATGTTATACACATACACACAGCGATGACATGGAATAATAATCAGTAATGATGTTATACACATACACACAGCGATGACATGGAATAATAATCAGTAATGATGTTATACACATACACACAGCGATGACATGGAATAATAATCAGTAATGATGTTATACACATACACACAGCGATGACATGGAATAATAATCAGTAATGATGTTATACACATACACACAGCGATGACATGGAATAATAATCAGTAATGATGTTATACATACACACAGCGATGACATGGAATAATAATCAGTAATGATGTTATACACATACACACAGCGATGACATGGAATAATAATCAGTAATGATGTTATACACATACACACAGCGATGACATGGAATAATAATCAGTAATGATGTTATACACATACACACAGCGATGACATGGAATAATAATCAGTAATGATGTTATACACATACACACAGTGATGACATGGAATAATAATCAGTAATGATGTTATACACATACACACAGCGATGACATGGAATAATAATCAGTAATGATGTTATACACATACACACAGCGATGACATGGAATAATAATCAGTAATGATGTTATACACATACACACAGCGATGACATGGAATAATAATCAGTAATGATGTTATACACATACACACAGCGATGACATGGAATAATAATCAGTAATGATGTTATACACATACACACAGTGATGACATGGAATAATAATCAGTAATGATGTTATACACATACACACAGCGATGACATGGAATAATAATCAGTAATGATGTTATACACATACACAGTGATGACATGGAATAATAATCAGTAATGATGTTATACACATACACACAGCGATGACATGGAATAATAATCAGTAATGATGTTATACACATACACACAGTGATGACATGGAATAATAATCAGTAATGATGTTATACACATACACACAGTGATGACATGGAATAATAATCAGTAATGATGTTATACACATACACACAGCGATGACATGGAATAATAATCAGTAATGATGTTATACACATACACACAGCGATGACATGGAATAATAATCAGTAATGATGTTATACACATACACACAGCGATGACATGGAATAATAATCAGTAATGATGTTATACACATACACACAGCGATGACATGGAATAATAATCAGTAATGATGTTATACACATACACACAGCGATGACATGGAATAATAATCAGTAATGATGTTATACACATACACACAGTGATGACATGGAATAATAATCAGTAATGATGTTATACACATACACACAGCGATGACATGGAATAATAATCAGTAATGATGTTATACACATACACACAGCGATGACATGGAATAATAATCAGTAATGATGTTATACACATACACACAGCGATGACATGGAATAATAATCAGTAATGATGTTATACACATACACACAGTGATGACATGGAATAATAATCAGTAATGATGTTATACACATACACACAGCGATGACATGGAATAATAATCAGTAATGATGTTATACACATACACACAGTGATGACATGGAATAATAATCAGTAATGATGTTATACACATACACACAGCGATGACATGGAATAATAATCAGTAATGATGTTATACACATACACACAGCGATGACATGGAATAATAATCAGTAATGATGTTATACACATACACACAGCGATGACATGGAATAATAATCAGTAATGATGTTATACACATACACACAGCGATGACATGGAATAATAATCAGTAATGATGTTATACACATACACACAGTGATGACATGGAATAATAATCAGTAATGATGTTATACACATACACACAGTGATGACATGGAATAATAATCAGTAATGATGTTATACACATACACACAGCGATGACATGGAATAATAATCAGTAATGATGTTATACACATACACACAGCGATGACATGGAATAATAATCAGTAATGATGTTATACACATACACACAGCGATGACATGGAATAATAATCAGTAATGATGTTATACACATACACACAGTGATGACATGGAATAATAATCAGTAATGATGTTATACACATACACACAGTGATGACATGGAATAATAATCAGTAATGATGTTATACACATACACACAGTGATGACATGGAATAATAATCAGTAATGATGTTATACACATACACACAGCGATGACATGGAATAATAATCAGTAATGATGTTATACACATACACACAGTGATGACATGGAATAATAATCAGTAATGATGTTATACACATACACACAGCGATGACATGGAATAATAATCAGTAATGATGTTATACACATACACACAGCGATGACATGGAATAATAATCAGTAATGATGTTATACACATACACACAGCGATGACATGGAATAATAATCAGTAATGATGTTATACACATACACACAGCGATGACATGGAATAATAATCAGTAATGATGTTATACACATACACACAGCGATGACATGGAATAATAATCAGTAATGATGTTATACACATACACACAGTGATGACATGGAATAATAATCAGTAATGATGTTATACACATACACACAGCGATGACATGGAATAATAATCAGTAATGATGTTATACACATACACACAGCGATGACATGGAATAATAATCAGTAATGATGTTATACACATACACACAGCGATGACATGGAATAATAATCAGTAATGATGTTATACACATACACACAGCGATGACATGGAATAATAATCAGTAATGATGTTATACACATACACACAGTGATGACATGGAATAATAATCAGTAATGATGTTATACACATACACACAGCGATGACATGGAATAATAATCAGTAATGATGTTATACACATACACACAGTGATGACATGGAATAATAATCAGTAATGATGTTATACACATACACACAGCGATGACATGGAATAATAATCAGTAATGATGTTATACACATACACACAGCGATGACATGGAATAATAATCAGTAATGATGTTATACACATACACACAGCGATGACATGGAATAATAATCAGTAATGATGTTATACACATACACACAGTGATGACATGGAATAATAATCAGTAATGATGTTATACACATACACACAGTGATGACATGGAATAATAATCAGTAATGATGTTATACACATACACACAGCGATGACATGGAATAATAATCAGTAATGATGTTATACACATACACACAGCGATGACATGGAATAATAATCAGTAATGATGTTATACACATACACACAGCGATGACATGGAATAATAATCAGTAATGATGTTATACACATACACACAGTGATGACATGGAATAATAATCAGTAATGATGTTATACACATACCAAGAGCGATGACATGGAATAATAATCAGTAATGATGTTATACACATACACACAGTGATGACATGGAATAATAATCAGTAATGATGTTATACACATACACACAGCGATGACATGGAATAATAATCAGTAATGATGTTATACACATACACACAGCGATGACATGGAATAATAATCAGTAATGATGTTATACACATACACACAGCGATGACATGGAATAATAATCAGTAATGATGTTATACACATACACACAGCGATGACATGGAATAATAATCAGTAATGATGTTATACACATACACACAGCGATGACATGGAATAATAATCAGTAATGATGTTATACACATACACACAGCGATGACATGGAATAATAATCAGTAATGATGTTATACACATACACACAGCGATGACATGGAATAATAATCAGTAATGATGTTATACACATACACACAGCGATGACATGGAATAATAATCAGTAATGATGTTATACACATACACACAGCGATGACATGGAATAATAATCAGTAATGATGTTATACACATACACACAGCGATGACATGGAATAATAATCAGTAATGATGTTATACACATACACACAGTGATGACATGGAATAATAATCAGTAATGATGTTATACACATACACACAGCGATGACATGGAATAATAATCAGTAATGATGTTATACACATACACACAGCGATGACATGGAATAATAATCAGTAATGATGTTATACACATACACACAGCGATGACATGGAATAATAATCAGTAATGATGTTATACACATACACACAGTGATGACATGGAATAATAATCAGTAATGATGTTATACACATACACACAGCGATGACATGGAATAATAATCAGTAATGATGTTATACACATACACACAGCGATGACATGGAATAATAATCAGTAATGATGTTATACACATACACACAGTGATGACATGGAATAATAATCAGTAATGATGTTATACACATACACACAGCGATGACATGGAATAATAATCAGTAATGATGTTATACACATACACACAGCGATGACATGGAATAATAATCAGTAATGATGTTATACACATACACACAGCGATGACATGGAATAATAATCAGTAATGATGTTATACACATACACACAGTGATGACATGGAATAATAATCAGTAATGATGTTATACACATACACACAGCGATGACATGGAATAATAATCAGTAATGATGTTATACACATACACACAGTGATGACATGGAATAATAATCAGTAATGATGTTATACACATACACACAGCGATGACATGGAATAATAATCAGTAATGATGTTATACACATACACACAGTGATGACATGGAATAATAATCAGTAATGATGTTATACACATACACACAGTGATGACATGGAATAATAATCAGTAATGATGTTATACACATACACACAGTGATGACATGGAATAATAATCAGTAATGATGTTATACACATACACACAGCGATGACATGGAATAATAATCAGTAATGATGTTATACACATACACACAGTGATGACATGGAATAATAATCAGTAATGATGTTATACACATACACACAGCGATGACATGGAATAATAATCAGTAATGATGTTATACACATACACACAGCGATGACATGGAATAATAATCAGTAATGATGTTATACACATACACACAGCGATGACATGGAATAATAATCAGTAATGATGTTATACACATACACACAGCGATGACATGGAATAATAATCAGTAATGATGTTATACACATACACACAGCGATGACATGGAATAATAATCAGTAATGATGTTATACACATACACACAGTGATGACATGGAATAATAATCAGTAATGATGTTATACACATACACACAGCGATGACATGGAATAATAATCAGTAATGATGTTATACACATACACACAGCGATGACATGGAATAATAATCAGTAATGATGTTATACACATACACACAGCGATGACATGGAATAATAATCAGTAATGATGTTATACACATACACACAGTGATGACATGGAATAATAATCAGTAATGATGTTATACACATACACACAGCGATGACATGGAATAATAATCAGTAATGATGTTATACACATACACACAGCGATGACATGGAATAATAATCAGTAATGATGTTATACACATACACACAGTGATGACATGGAATAATAATCAGTAATGATGTTATACACATACACACAGCGATGACATGGAATAATAATCAGTAATGATGTTATACACATACACACAGCGATGACATGGAATAATAATCAGTAATGATGTTATACACATACACACAGCGATGACATGGAATAATAATCAGTAATGATGTTATACACATACACACAGTGATGACATGGAATAATAATCAGTAATGATGTTATACACATACACACAGCGATGACATGGAATAATAATCAGTAATGATGTTATACACATACACACAGCGATGACATGGAATAATAATCAGTAATGATGTTATACACATACACACAGCGATGACATGGAATAATAATCAGTAATGATGTTATACACATACACACAGTGATGACATGGAATAATAATCAGTAATGATGTTATACACATACACACAGTGATGACATGGAATAATAATCAGTAATGATGTTATACACATACACACAGTGATGACATGGAATAATAATCAGTAATGATGTTATACACATACACACAGCGATGACATGGAATAATAATCAGTAATGATGTTATACACATACACACAGCGATGACATGGAATAATAATCAGTAATGATGTTATACACATACACACAGCGATGACATGGAATAATAATCAGTAATGATGTTATACACATACACACAGTGATGACATGGAATAATAATCAGTAATGATGTTATACACATACACACAGCGATGACATGGAATAATAATCAGTAATGATGTTATACACATACACACAGCGATGACATGGAATAATAATCAGTAATGATGTTATACACATACACACAGCGATGACATGGAATAATAATCAGTAATGATGTTATACACATACACACAGTGATGACATGGAATAATAATCAGTAATGATGTTATACACATACACACAGCGATGACATGGAATAATAATCAGTAATGATGTTATACACATACACACAGTGATGACATGGAATAATAATCAGTAATGATGTTATACACATACACACAGCGATGACATGGAATAATAATCAGTAATGATGTTATACACATACACACAGCGATGACATGGAATAATAATCAGTAATGATGTTATACACATACACACAGTGATGACATGGAATAATAATCAGTAATGATGTTATACACATACACACAGTGATGACATGGAATAATAATCAGTAATGATGTTATACACATACACACAGCGATGACATGGAATAATAATCAGTAATGATGTTATACACATACACACAGTGATGACATGGAATAATAATCAGTAATGATGTTATACACATACACACAGCGATGACATGGAATAATAATCAGTAATGATGTTATACACATACACACAGCGATGACATGGAATAATAATCAGTAATGATGTTATACACATACACACAGCGATGACATGGAATAATAATCAGTAATGATGTTATACACATACACACAGCGATGACATGGAATAATAATCAGTAATGATGTTATACACATACACACAGCGATGACATGGAATAATAATCAGTAATGATGTTATACACATACACACAGCGATGACATGGAATAATAATCAGTAATGATGTTATACACATACACACAGCGATGACATGGAATAATAATCAGTAATGATGTTATACACATACACACAGCGATGACATGGAATAATAATCAGTAATGATGTTATACACATACACACAGCGATGACATGGAATAATAATCAGTAATGATGTTATACACATACACACAGCGATGACATGGAATAATAATCAGTAATGATGTTATACACATACACACAGCGATGACATGGAATAATAATCAGTAATGATGTTATACACATACACACAGTGATGACATGGAATAATAATCAGTAATGATGTTATACACATACACACAGTGATGACATGGAATAATAATCAGTAATGATGTTATACACATACACACAGCGATGACATGGAATAATAATCAGTAATGATGTTATACACATACACACAGCGATGACATGGAATAATAATCAGTAATGATGTTATACACATACACACAGTGATGACATGGAATAATAATCAGTAATGATGTTATACACATACACACAGTGATGACATGGAATAATAATCAGTAATGATGTTATACACATACACACAGCGATGACATGGAATAATAATCAGTAATGATGTTATACACATACACACAGTGATGACATGGAATAATAATCAGTAATGATGTTATACACATACACACAGTGATGACATGGAATAATAATCAGTAATGATGTTATACACATACACACAGTGATGACATGGAATAATAATCAGTAATGATGTTATACACATACACACAGCGATGACATGGAATAATAATCAGTAATGATGTTATACACATACACACAGTGATGACATGGAATAATAATCAGTAATGATGTTATACACATACACACAGTGATGACATGGAATAATAATCAGTAATGATGTTATACACATACACACAGTGATGACATGGAATAATAATCAGTAATGATGTTATACACATACACACAGTGATGACATGGAATAATAATCAGTAATGATGTTATACACATACACACAGCGATGACATGGAATAATAATCGGTAATAATGTTATACACCTACACACAGCAATGATATAGAATAATAATTGGTAATGATGTTATACATATCCTAGATTAGGAATGCCAGCTTGTGCCCAGTAATGAATAAAAAAAAGTCCTGTTCAGGATTAAAAATGCAAGTACAACAGGAAAAATTACCTTGCTTGCATATACCATGCAAGTGTGTAATGCCAACATTATTGCACAATACAGTATATTATATTGAAAATGAAACTATATGACAACAATGCTAATGTAGACAATATTAAAAGTATGCCATGTATAAATGCAGCGTATTTGAGAAAGGTAAAACAGGGATTGTAGGTGGATAACAGAGGTTCACCTCATTAAGGAAATGGAAGCAAATGAAACAGGCACACAATACATCTCGACAATTGTATATAAAGAGATAATTTGCAAATGTACATGTTTACCACATATAGTTGTGTGGAAGCTCGCCCAAGATATTTTGAAGTTAATGGCTAATTTATATCACATGGGTGCACAGCATAAGTTATGGCTCCAAACATGTACATATTACACAAACCCAGTAATGTGCAACAAGTATTCAGAAAAATGCATAGGTACACAACATAATATTCCTCATTCTGTACATATATACTGTCATGGCAATGTAATGGAACAGCTGCAGCAAACACCCCTAATGACACACACACAAACACACACACACTCACACACACACATACACACACACACAGACACACACACACACACACACACACACACACACACACTTATATATATATATATATATATATATATATATATATATATCTATATCAAGTTATTGTTTGTTAGGTACATTAGAGCCAAACATGAGTATGGCATAACAATATGGAAACCCTATAAGAAAACAAACATGAGTAAATTAGAAAGAGTAGAGTAGTCTCACCTTTTTATAACCACATCACCACAACAGTCAGAAAATCCTTCTATGTGGCACACCTCATCACTAAGGGCTTTTCATCCAGAAAAAAGGAGGTCATTGGCCCACTGTACTCATCCCTCATTAGACCCATTATAGAATACAATTCCCTGTTTGGTATGTACCTCTCAAGACATCTGCAATAACTGGAAAGACCACAGAAATACCTCACTAAATAAATCACAGGCCCAAAGCAGATGCCTTCTGCTGACCATCTAAAAAAACTCCAGCTATACTCTGTCACATATCGTCTACTCAGAGGCAATCTCTGCTTAACATACAAGGATATGTCTAACCCAGAGCTGTTGGACATGCTACACTTAAAGAAATCCCAATTCCTCAGAGCCACATGCTCCAGAGATCTAAACCTTGTCATCACAATGAACAAAACATGCTGGAGGGATAGGTTCCTGACCCAGTGACTCCCTAGACTCTGGAACAGACTGCCCATACATGTCAAGCAGAGTGCCTCTTTGGACTTCTTCAAAAGGAACCTTGATGATTGGATAGGAGATAGGAAATTCACCCCGGGGATCAAGTCAGTCGCCCTGCTAGACAGGGGTCCAGGGAAGTAAATATTGTGGGAAGAAATAGCCAGGGAATTGTTATGGCTAGGCTTGTTTAGGCCCTAGGGCCAATAGCCTAGTACTAACCTATGAACCAAGGGCTTCCATGGATATAAACATTTATGTTATTATAAAAGACTAAACTATCTGAACTTCTACAGTGTCTATTAGAGCTATTTAAGAGGAGATCCTATTCAGGTCTAGAGGGCATTTAGAGACAACTATCTCTGGAAATTGTTGGGGTTATCAAAAAGTACTAGGGAATCATCAGACAACTTATGTAGAAGATTCTATAGGAATGAGATATGTACTAATGGGTTCTCTAATGAAGCAGCTGATGCATGGAACAGACTACAAAATTACATTAATGCAAATACTAATTTAGATATTTTTAATAACTGCCTGGACACTTATTATGGGAACAAGTGTTTTGGTATATTGGCAAGCTAGAAAGGCTTATGCTCAAAACCCAACAAAACCAAAAGCACAGAGCAGCGATTTTTTTTCCCAGGGATAAAAATCGCTTTTCCGTGACAAAAAAAAAAAAAAAAAAAGTAAACTTTAACTTAAACTGAAATGGGGACTTCACCCTCCACACCACCCAACATGGGGCGCTGTACACCCCACAACCCCCTACTTAAATATACCAACTCCAAAATCCTACCACAGTGGTGGAAATAGCAAAGCCCTGAAACACCCCACTGATTTTTTTCCCTGGGAAAAAAGTTGATGTGCCCTGGCTTCTCTATTTTCCACTTTCGGACTTTAGCGTTCGATATTACAACATTCAAACTTGTTTTAGTTTGACGCTGTAATATAGACCCTATATATATATATATATATATATATATATATATATATATATATATATATATATGGGTCCCTTTCAGATCATCACACTTTTAAAAGATCGACTTTCAAATGGCAGAGAAGTTCAAATGGTCTGAATGGAGATCTCCATACAGCTTGGAACAGGAAGATTTCCCTTTTCCACAATGTAGTGCGAATTTAGAGTTGGTATATTTATATAGCGGGGGGTGTGAGGGCTGCAGCCTCCCATGTGGGGGGTGCAGGGCGGCTTGCCCCCCTGCTAGAAATGTTTAGTTTATTTTTTGTGTTGTTTTATTTTTATTTTTTTGCATGTTCGAACTTTTAAATGTTCAATCATATGGTCTCAGCCATATGAAAATCAAACATTTGAAAGTTTGATCACATAAAGTAGACCCATAGGTCCACTTTTTAATCTCGAAATACTGAAATCTCGACTTTCAGTATTTCGAGTCTAGAATGTCAAAAGTACAATTTTTTGAAACTGCACTATGTCGAATCTTAGTTTACCCAATCTGTGTTGGGTTTGCTGTGGTGTGTAAGTTAGTATGTCCTGTCCATTTAAGGGTTGTGTTGTATGGCGGGTGATGTTCCTTTCTGTATGGAGATTCAGGTAGGTGTTCAATTTTTAAAGGTTTTAGTGTAAATTTATAAATGTTTAACTGTTGAAA
>NC_056743.1:1190188107-1190211407 GCF_019279795.1 Protopterus annectens | reverse complement strand
TAAATTGCTTCCAGGGCTGCTTTATTGGGCGGAAATAGCCTTTATTGCTTGGGCTAGACGACCCTTGGGCTCGCTCCGTAACCTAACGCAATAAAGCGGATTGCGGCCTCATTACTAATTGTATATGGCACTACTACATGCCGACTATTCTGCACCGCGGCGCCAGAGCCACCCGCACGACCTTGCGCCGAGCTTCATGAATCCCGGGGACAGTAACAAACAGTAAATGCTTTAAATCGGCTAGGGCACTTGAGTGTGTTAGCCTAACAGTCAAATTAAGCAAAAAACAAACTTTTCAAAATGCAAATAGTTCAGAAGCAAACACAAATACAGAGGATCAACTTGCAGAGCTAGTTTAGTAATATGAAAAAGCTTTTAGGTGAAATACAGTCGAAATACAGCAGTTAAAAAAAGAAAGCCAGAAAAATACTTATAAATCAAGGGAAAGTCACTCTTCCACTCTCTGCTTCTTGTAGAACTCTGCAGGACACCACAAGGAGCTGTGCTGAGTTGTATAAAAGCTCAAAAGAGCGCTAAAGCGGGCATTATAGCAGGGGGTTGAAAAGAGCTAGGAAATGGCCCAAAACAGCCAATAAACTACAAGTTGCTGGGCTGGAACCACTCTCTTAGGGACAAATAGGCTGCTCAGTGCTCCCCACTCCCACTGGTGAACAAAGAAGCTTCCTCTTATTCAAATAAGGATATGGACAACACAGGAACTATGACATAGCCCAGAGATCAGCAAAATCTAAAGACTGGACTATTCTAGTTCAGAAAGGCGGGAAAACAAGGATATTGTTTTTTTTTTTGTTTCAAACTGACAAAAAGATACAGTAACAAACAGGAAATGCTTTAAATCGGCTAGAGCAGTTGAGAGTGTTAGCCTAACAGTCAAATTAAGCAAAAAACAAACTTTTCAAAGTGCAAACAGTTCAGAAGCAAACACAAATGCAGAGGATTAACTTGCAGAGCTAGTTTAGTAATATGAAAAAGCTTTTAGGCGAAATACAATCGAAATACAGCAGTTAAAAAAAGAAAGCCAGAAAAAAACTTATAAATCAAGGGAAAGTCACTCTTCCATTCTCTGCTGCTTGGAAAACTCTGCAGGACACCACGAGGAGCTGCGCTGAGTTGTACACAAGCTCAAAAGCGCGCTAAAGCAGGCTTTATAGCAGGGGGTTGAAAAGAGCTAGGAAATGGCCCAAAACGGCCAATAAACTACAAGTTGCTGGGCTGGAACCACACCCTTAGGGACAAATAGGCTGCTCAGTGCTCCCACTCCCTCTGGAGAACAAAGAAGCTTCCTCTTATCCAAACAAGGATATGGACAACACAGGAACTATGACACAGCCCAGAGATCAGCAAAATCTGAAGACTGGACTATTCTAGTTCAGTAAAGGCAGGAAAACAAGGATTTTTTTTGTTTTTTTGTTTCAAACAGACAAAAAGATACAGTAACAAATAGTAAATGCTTTAACTCGGCTAGTGCACTTGAGTGTGTTAGCCTAACAGTCAAATTAAGCAAAAAACAAACTTTTCAAAGTGCAAACAGTTCAGAAGCAAACACAAATACAGAGGATCAACTTGCAGAGCTAGTTTAGTAATATGAAAAAGCTTTTAGGTGAAATACAATCGAAATACAGCAGTTAAAAAAAGAAAGCCAGAAAAATACTTATAAATCAAGGGAAAGTCACTCTTACACTCTCTGCTGCTTGTAAAACTCTGCATGACACCACGAGGAGCTGTGCTGAGTTGTATACAAGCTCAAAAGCGGGCTAAAGCGGGCTTTATAGCAGGGGGTTGAAAAGAGCTAGGAAATGGCCCAAAACGGCCAATAAACTACAAGTTGCTGGGCTGGAACCTCTCCCTTCGGGACAAATAGGCTGCTCAGTGCTCTCCACTCCCACTGGTGAACAAAGAAGCTTCCTCTTATCCAGATAAGGATATGGACAATACAGCAACTATGACACAGCCAGAGATCAGCAAAGTCTGAAGACTGGACTATTCTAGTTCAGTAAAGGCAGGAAAACAAGGATTTTTTTTTTGTTTTTTTTTTGTTTCAAACAGACAAAAAGATACAGTAACAAACAGTAAATACTTTAAATCGGCTAGCGCACTTGAATGTGTTAGCCTAACAGTCAAATTAAGTAAAAAACAAACTTTTCAAAGTGCAAACAGTTCAGAAGCAAACACAAATACAGAGGATCAATTTGCAGAGCTAGTTTAGTAATATGAAAAAGCTTTTAGGTGAAATATAGTCGAAATACAGCAGTTAAAAAAAGAAAGCCAGAAAAATACTTATAAATCAAGGGAAAGTCACTCTTCCACTCTCTGCTGCTTGTAGAACTCTGCAGGACACCACGAGGAGCTGTGCTGAGTTGTATACAAGCTCAAAAGCATGCTAAAGCAGGCTTTATAGCAGGGGGTTGAAAAGAGCTAGGAAATTGCCCAAAACGGCCAATAAACTACAAGTTGCTGGGCTGGAACCACTCCCTTAGGGACAAATAGGCTGCTCAGTGCTCCCCACTCCCACTGGTGAACAAAGAAGCTTCCTCTTATCCAAATAAGGATATGGACAACACAGGAACTATGACATAGCCCAGAGATCAACAAAATCTGAAGACTGGACTATTCTAGTTCAGTAAAGGCGGGAAAACAAGGATATTTTTTTGTTTTTTTTTTTTTTTGTTTCAAACAGACAAAAAGATACAGTAACAAACAGTAAATGCTTTAAATCCTAAATTCTAAATACTGTTTCTGATACAGTTATAAACTTTAGCAAGCCTGAAAATGCCAAAAAGTATGTGGCAAAGCAGTAAATCTTAAACAAAATCAGAAGAAAATACTTAATATCACAAAAGTGGCTCCTTTTCTTCCCTCAGTGTTTTTTCCCCTTGGTAGGTACTTCAGCAACAGCTAGCAAACCTGGAAAGAAGCCAAAACCAAGAGGCAGCTGGGTTTTAATAGAGAGAGATCAAGGAGTTAAGACGAGACCAAAACTGGCTAATAAAACTACAGCTTCTAGACAGAAACCACTACTACAGGGACAAGCAGGCTGTTCAGTGTTAACCACTGCCACTAGTGAACACAGAGACTTCCCTTTAGCCCAAGCAAGCACTGGCATTCTAGAAACTTACAAACAGTTCATAACAGCAAATCTGTAACTGAACTTTCTTAAATTTCAGAAGGTGGGAAAAAACAAGATTTTTTTGTTTTTTTTCTTTTTGTTTTGTTATAGTTTAAAGGTAGCAGAGATACACAAATAGCAAAATATTCACAACAGTGCAATAAATGACCCCACACTTGAGTGCTAAGCCAAAGTCAGGTAAAATGCAGTTCTAAGAGAAAAAAAAGATTTTAAATTAAGTGCAACACAGGAAATGCTGTAAACAGGCTCTAGATGTGTTCTAAATACTATTTCTGATACATATATAAATTTTAGAAAGCCGGAAAATGACGAAAAGTAGGCAGCAAAGCAGTAAATCTTAACAAAAAATCAGAAGAAAATACTTAAAATCACAAAAGTGGCTCCTTTTCTTCTCTCAGTGTTTTCTCCCCTTGGTAGGTGCTTCAGCATCAACTAGCAAGCCTGGAAAGATGCCAAAACAATGAGACAGCTGGGTTTTAAGACAGAGAAATCAATGAGTATAGAATTGAACCAAAATGGTCAATAAAACTACAGCTTCTAGGCAGTAACCACTCCTACACGGACAGGCAGGCTGTTCAGTATTAACCACTGCCACTGGTGAACACAAAGACTTCCCTTTATCCCAAGCAAGCACTGGCCTGCTATAAACTTACAAACAGTTCAGAACAGCAAATCTGTATCTTAACTTTCTTAAATTTCAGAAAGTGGGAAAAAAGCAAGATTTTTTTTTGTTTGTTTTAGTTTAAAGGTAACAGAGATACACAAGTAGCAAAATATTCACAACAGTGCAATAAATGACCCCACACTTGAGTGCTAGACCAAAGACAGGTAAAATGCAGTTTTAAGAGAAAAAAAAAATTTAAAATAAGTGCAACACAGACAATGCAGTAAACAGGCTCTAGATGTGTTCTAAATACTGTTTCTGATACAGATATAAACTTTATCAAGCCGGAAAATGCCAAAAGTAGGTGGCAAGGCAGTAAATCTTAACAAAAAGTCAGAAGAAAATATTTAAAATTGCAAAAGTGGTCCATTTTCTTCTCTAAGCATTTTTTCGCCTTGGTAGGTGCTTCAGCAGCAACTAGCAAGCCTGGAAAGACATCAAAACTGGGAGGCAGCCGGGTTTTAATAGAGAGAGATCAAGGAGTTTAGAATTGACCCAAAATGGACAATAAAACTACAGCTTCTAGGCAGTAACCACTCCTACAGGGACAGGAAGGCTGTTCAGTATTAACCACTGCCACTAGTGAACACAGAGACTTCCCTTTATCTCAAGCAAGCACTGGCCTTCTAGAAACTTACAAACAGTTCAGAACAGCAAATCTGTATCTGAACTTTCTTAAATTTCAAAAAGTGGGAAAAAAGCAAAATGTTTTTTTCTTTTTTTTTTTTTCTTTTTCATTTTAGTTTAAAGGTAGCAGAGATACACAAGTAGCAAAATATTCACAACAGAGCAATAAATGACCCCACACTTGAGTGCTAGGCCAAACCGTGAGGCAGCTGGGTTTTAAGAGAGAGAGAGAGATCAAGGAGTTTAGAATTGAACCAAAATGGCCAATAAAACTACAGCTTCTAGGCAGTAAACACTCCTACAAGGACAGACAGCTGTTCAGTGTTAACCACTGCCACTGGTGAACACAGAGACTTCTCTTTAGCCCAAGCAAGCACTGTCCATCTAGAAACTTACACACGGTTAAGAACAGCAAATTTGTAAATGAACTTTCTTAAATTTCAGAAAGTGTGAAAAAAGCAATATTTTTTTCTTTTTGTTTTGTTATAGTTTAAAGGTAGCAGAGATACACAAGTAGCAAAATATTCACAACTGTGCAATAAATGACCCCACACTTGAGTGCTAGACCAAAGTCAGGTAAAATGCAATTTTAAGAGAAAAAAATATTTTAAATTAAGTGCAACACAGGAAATGCAGTAAACAGGCTCTAGATGTGTTCTAAATACTATTTCTGATACAGATATAAACTTTAGCAATCCAGAAAATGTCAGAAAGGTATGCTGCAAAGCAGTAAATCTTAACAAAAAAAATCAGAAGAAAATACTTAAAATCACCAAAATGGCTCCTTTTCTTCTCTCAGCATTTTCTCCCCTTGGTAAGTGCTTCAGCAACAACTAGCAAGCCTGGAAAGATGCCAAAACCATGAGGCAGCTGGGTTTTAAGAAAGAGAGATCAAGGAGTTAAAAATTGAACCAAAATGGCCAATAAAACTACAGCTTTTAGGCAGTAACCACTCCTAAAAGGACATGCAGGCTGTTCAGTGTTAACCACTGCCACTGATGAACACAGAGACTTCCCTTTAGCTCAAGCAAGCACTGACCTTCTTGAAACTTACAAACAGTTCAGAACAGCAAATATGTAACTGAAGATTCTTAATTTCAGAAAGTGGGAAAAAAGCAAGATGTTTTTGTTTTTTTCTTTTTTTGTTATAGTTTAAAGGTAGCAGGGATACACAAGTACCAAATATTCATAATAGTGCAATAAATGACCCCACACGAGTCCTAGGGCAACGTCAGGTAAAATGCAGTTTTAAGACACAAAAATGATTTTAAATTAACTGCAACACAGGAAATGCAGTAAACAGGCTCTAGATGTCTTCTAAATACTATTTCTGATACAGATATAAACTTTAGCAATCCGGAAAATGCCAAAAAGTAGGCAGCAAAGCAGTAAATCTTAATATAAAATCAGTAAAAAATACTTAAAATCACAAAAGTGGCTCCTTTTCTTCTCTCAGTGTTTTATCCCCTTTGTAGGTGCTTCAGCAACAACTAGCAAGCCTGGAAAGATGCCAAAACCATAAGGCAGCCAGGTTTTAAGAGAGAGAGAGATCAAGGAGTTTAGAATTGACCCAAAATGGCCAATAAAACTACAGGTTCTAGGCAGTAACCACTCCTACAGGGACAGGCAGGCTGTTCAGTGTTAACCACTGCCACTTGTGAACACAGAGACTTCCCTTTAGCCCAAGCAAGCACTGGCCATCTAGAAACTTACAAACAGTTCAGAACAGCAAATCTGTAACTGAACTTTCTTAAATTTCAGAAAGTGGGAAAAAAAGCAAGATTTTTTGTTTTTTTTCTTTTTTCTTTTAGTTGAAAGGTAGCAGAGGTACACAAGTAGCAAAATATTCACAACAGTGCAATAAATGACCCCACACTTAAGTGCTAGGCCAAAGTCAGGTAAAATGCAGTTTTAAGAGAAAAAGACGATTTTAAATTAAGTGCAACACAGGAAATGCAGTAAACAGGCTCTAGATGTGTTCTAAATACTGTTTCTGATACAGATATAAACTTTAGCAAGCCGGAAAATGCCAAAAAGTTGGCGGCAAAGAAGTAAATTTGAACAAAATATCAGAAGAAAATAATTAAAATCACAAAAGTGGCTCCTTTTCTTCTCTCTGCGTTTTCTCCCCTTAGTATGTGCTTCAGCAATGACTAGCAAGCCTGGAAAGATGCCAAAACCATGAGGCAGCCGGGTTTTAAGAGTGAAAGATCAAGGAGTTTAGAATTGACCTGAAATGGCCAATAAAACTATAGCTTCTAGGCAGTAACCACTCCTACAGGGACAGGCAGGCTGTTCGGTGTAAATCCCTGCCACCGGTGAACACAGAGACTTTCCCTTTAGCCCAAGCAAGCACTGTCCTTCTAGAAACTTACAAACAGTTCAGAACAGCAAATCTGTAACTGAACTTTCTTAAATTTCAGAAAGTGGGAAAAAGCAAGATTTTTTTCTTTTCTTTTTTTGTTTCCGTTTAAAGGTAGCAGAGATACACAAGAAGCAAAATATTCACAACAGTGCAATAAGTGACCCCACACTTGAGTGCTAGTCCAAAGTCAGGTAAAATGCAGTTTTAAGAGAAAAAATGATTTTAAATTAAGGGCAAAACAGGAAATGTAAAAAGGCTCTAGATGTGTTCTAAATACTATTTCTGATACAGATATAAACTTTAGCAAGCCGGAAAAAATCCAAAAAGTAGGCGGGAAAGCAGTAAATCTTAACAAAAATCAGAAGAAAATACTTAAAAATCAAAAAAGTGGCTCCTTTTCATCTCTCAGCGTTTTCTCCCCTTGGTAAGTGTTTCAGCAACAACTAGCAAGCCTGGAATGATGCCAAAACCATGAGGCATCTGGGTTTTAAGAGAGAGAGAAAGATCAAGGAGTTTAGAATTGACCCAAAATGGCCAATAAAACTACAGCTTCTAGGCAGTAACCACTCCTACAGGGAAAGGCAGGCTTCTCGGTGCTAACCACTTCCACTGGTGAACACAGAGACTTCCCTTTAGCCCAAACAAGCACTGAGCTTCTATAAACTTACAAACAGTTCAGAACAGCAAATCTGTAACGGAAATTTCTTAAATTTCAGAAAGTGGGAAAACAAAAAAAAGCAAATTTTTTTTGTTTTTTTTTCCATTTTTTTGTTTTAGTTTAAAGGTAGCAGAGATACACAAGTAGCAAAATATTCACAACAGTGCAATAAATCACCCCACACTTGAGTGCTGGTCCAAAGTCAGGTAAAATTCAGTTTTAAGAGAAAAAAAACGATTTTAAATTAAGTGCAACACAGGAAATGCAGTAAACAGGCTCTAGATGTGTTCTAAATACTGTTTCTGATACAGATATTAACTTTAGCCAGCTGGAAAGCGCCAAAAAGTAGGTGGAAAAGCAGTAACTCTTAACAAAAAAATCAGAAGAAAATACTTAAAATCACAAATGTGGATCCTTTTCTTCTCTCAGCATTTTCTCCCCTTGGTAGGTGCTTCAGCAACAACTAGGAAGCATCAAAGGACGCCAAAACCATGAGGCACCTGGTCTTAAGAGAAAGAGATCATGGAGTTTAGAATTGACCCAAAATGGCCAAAGAAACTATAGCTTCTAGGCAGTAACCACTTCTACAGGGACAGGCAGGCTGTTCAGTGTTAACCACTGCCACTGGTGAACAAAGAGACTTCCCTTTAGCCCAAGTAAGCACTGGCCTTCTAGAAACTTACAAAGAGTTCAGAACAGCAAATATGTAACTGAACTTTCTTAAATTTCAGAAAGTGGGAAAAAGCCAAGATTTTTTCGTTTTTTTTCTTTTTTTGTTTTAGTTTCAAGGTAGCAGAGATACACAAGTAGCAAAATATTCACAACAGTGCAATGAATGACCTCTCACTTGAGTGCTAGGCCAAAGTCAGGTAAAATGCAGTTTTAAGAGAAAAAAACTATTTTAAATAAAGTGCAACACAGGAAATACAGTAAACAGGCTCTAGTTGTGTTCTAAATACTATTTCTGATACAGATATAAACTTTAGCAAGCCAGAAAATGCCAAAAAGTAGGCAACAAAGCAGTAAATCTTAACAAAAATCAGAAGAAAATACTTAAAAATCACAAACGTGGCTCTTTTTCTTCTCTCAGCGGTTCCTCCCCTTGGTAGGTGGTTCAGCAACAACTAGCAAGCCTGGAAAGATGTCAAAACCATGAGGCAGCCGGGTTTTAAGAGAGAGAGAGATCAAGGAGTTTAGAATTGACCCAAAATGGCCAATAAAACTACAGCTTCTAGGCAGGAACCCCACCTACAGGGACAGGCAGGCTGTTCAGTGTTAACCACTGCCACTGGTGAACACAGAGACTTCTCTTTAGCCCAAGCAAGCACTGGCCTTCTACAAACATACAAACAGTTCAGAACAGCAAATCTGCAACTGAACTTTCTTAAATTTCAGAAAGTGGGGAAAAAGCAAGATTTTTTTGTTTTTTTCTTTTTTTGTTTTAGTTTTAAGGTAGCAGAGATACACAAGTAGCAAAATATTCACAACAGTGCAATACATGACCCCACACTTAGTTTGGTGCCACCTGCTATAACCACATAACACTGTAGTACCAATAACTAGATGGGTAGGGGTTCCAAAACCAACACTGGGAACTGTGATCCTGTGTGTGTGTGTGTGTGTGTGTGTGTGTGTGTGTGTGTGTTTGTGTGTGTGACTGTGTGTGTGGAAACAGTATTTTCTGTGTGTTTGGTCAGCACAATATCCTCTGGTGGTGTGGGTGTTACCAATCTGGTGTGTTCAACACACCAGAATGGTAAGTGTAGTGTATGTTCCACACCCTACTCTTACCATTGTCCACTTCATAAGGGGTGCTGACGTCAGCCAACATAGACTTACCTGTATGCACCTCTCAGCCCTATAAGCTCTGTGGCACATTCAATAACTGTTACACAGACCTGGTAAATATGTACATATACAGCTGTACCTTGGATCTGACACGATTGATGTGTTACCACTCTGCCATACACCTCATTGCCAATATTTGCAGGGCCACCTCCTGCTGACACACAGACACCTATAACACAAACAGGATACAGCATGTGAGACTAAATTCAGTCAGCATTACTAATCCATTACAAATCCCAGCTGACAGCCCCTTACACAGCATTACATAGCTAAACTGTACTTAATTCACCCTGTGCAGCAGAACCATATTAGCATGTCCCTGCATCAGTGTCACGGATGACAATGATGTGGCACAGGTATCATCATATGCACAGGGTGTTTTGTGGATTTGCCAGAGGCCTAAGCTGGGCCATACGATTGACGTAATGTGTGCATGTTTGAAGGGGTGTTCTATGAATGGGCCATGCAGAGGTCATGTGTGTGTGTGTGTGTGTCTCGAGGTGACCTGGCTGTGATGGCAATGTGTGTCTTTATGTATGCACACATCACTACATGTGGCTGCTGTACACAGGGGTATGTTGGACAGCTGTGGACTGTACATGGCAGGGTGTACAGTCCACCATCTCTGGCCACATATACGGGTACTGGTCCTGCCAGGGACTCACTGGCACCACCAGGCCCAAGGCCAGATGCAATACTGCTTCCTGATGGTGACTGCTGTCTGATGGATCCATGTCCCTGATGGGACTAGTCAGGACCACGAGCCCATAGCCTGCACTCTTGTGGTGTAGAAAGTACCCCTCCTTCAGTAGTGCTGGTGGTACTGCCACTATGGGAGTGTGAAGGTGCACAGGCCGGTAGACACTCAGCTGTTGTTGCTGCTGACCTACATCCACATGGATGGCACCCATCTCCCACCACATGCTCTAGCACAAACATGCCATGGTTGATGATTGCCAAGGTCTCACTCCACCTTTTATTCATGACCTCAGTATTTTGACGTGTGGCCTCAGTAAGATCATGTATATTGCCATGTAAGCCAAGAAGAGTTGGATCCAAGAGCCTGACTATCTGTCTGGTGTTGTGTTCACTACATGCCTGTGCATCCATAACAGCCCAAAACATGTGTCTGGTGACACCTGCTGTGACACTTGCGACAGCGGCTTGATGGGCAGCAGTCCTTCTTTGAGCACCCCATCCATCCGCTGTGTGGGACCTTGCCTGCACTCTGGCTATAGTCTCCACACTAGCCTATTCCATGCCACCACCTGCCAACTGCCCATTACTTGTGGCTGCTGGGGACGGGGTATGTGTGGGCATTGTGAATGTGTGCAGGGACATTGTGGATGACTGTGGGATGCCAACTGATGGCACAGATTCAGCCCCTAACAACCCCACCTGTGCCTCACTATGACCACCATCATTGTCAGAGTCTGCAGAGACACTGACATCAAATTCTGAGAGGGAGGTACCCTGACCACCATGTCCACCTGTGAGGGGAAGACAACATATGTAAATTAATACCTGCACTATAAGGTTTGCTGGTACATATACACACATGCACACAGACACAGACACAGACACAGACACATTCAGGTGAGGTGGCACAAAGGCATTACACAGACCTCACAATAGCCAACTGGTGACATTCACAACACAGTCAGATCACAAAATACACACTTTGGACAGGCCCTCAACATCATGCAGTGCAGCCCTTTCCACTTAATGTTACTACTAATATATAACTTTGGGATATGTGAGTAGTGTTAGTAGGTGATGGGCCTTCACCTAGCACACACTGCAGCTATGTACACATTATTGCCGTTCACCTGTATAGCACAGTGGCAACTCCTACAGAATATACCTCTCAACTATACAGAGTTTCAATGAATGTCTAGATGTGTGGCTCATATTTTTGGTCTGTTCCTCAAAATCATGTGTTTGTCTGACACATTACTGGGATGATCTGGGGATTGGTGTCACTAATTAATGACATAATTTGATTTTCACACTTCAAAACCTGCAGTAAATGTATGTTAAAAAAATCCAGTTACTCTAACAACCATCTAAGCTTACAGTAGCTATAATAAAAGTACACACCCCTGTTAACATGCCAGGTTTTTCTAATATATAATATGAGGCCACATAAATCATGTCATAATGTTTCCCACCTTTAATGTGACCTATAACCAGTGCAATCCAATTGAAAAACAAATACATTGGTAAGGGCTAATGTAGAAAATGAAATACATACAATAGGCTGGTTGCAGGAGTGTGCACACCCTTAAACTAATACTTTGTTAAAGCATGTTTTTATTTAATTCCAGCAGTGAGCCCTCTTGGGAAGGTGTCTATCAGCATGGCGCATCTTGACTTAGCAATACTTGCACATTCTCCTTTGCAGAAGCCCTCCAACTCTGTCAGATTGCAAGGGCATCTCTTGTGCACAACCCTTTTCAGGGCACCCCACAGATTTCCTATTGGATGTAGGTGTAGACTGTGGCTGGGCCTTTCCAAAACATTGATAGACTTCTGGTAAAGCCATTCTTTTTCTTATTTGTATGTATGGATAGGTCATTGTCATATGGAAAGGTGAAATACCTCTTCATCTACAGCTTTCTAGTAGACACCTGAAGATGTTGGGCAAAAAGGGACTGGTATTTGAAACTGTTCATACTCCCCTCCACCTTGGCTAAAGGCCCACTTCCAGCTTATGAACAGCAACCCCAGAGCAGGACACTACCATCACCATGCTTCACTGTGGGGATGGTGTTTTTTGGTGCTGCACAGTGTTGTTATTACACCAAAGAAACCTTTTGGAATTGTGTCAAACTTTCTCTGTGTGAGAAAAGGCTTCCATTTTTCAACCCTACCACATAGGCCAGACATGTGGAGAATACAGGAGATTGTTGTCACATGTAGTACAGAACCAGTACCTGCTAGAGATTCCTGCAACTCCTTTAGTGTTGCTGTAGGTCTCCTGGCAGTCTCTCTGACCAGTTGGTGTCTTGTCTTTCAACACATTTGGAGGGATGTCCACTTCTTTGCAATGTCATTGTATGCCCTGTTTTTACCACCTTTTCATGACTGTCATCACAGTGTTCCATGTATATGCAATGCTGTGGAAATGTTTTTGTACCCTTCTCCAGGCTGATAGCTTTTAACAATGACATCCCATTGATGCTTTATAAGCTCTATGTGAACCATGGCTATTGCTGTAGCAGGCAACTGGATAAATGTCAGGAAAATCTTAGTAGGACAGCTGACCATTATTTGGTGTTAATCAAAGAGTCTCTGTAATTGATGGCAGGTGTGTACCCCAGAAGATGTAATGCTGTAATTATAGCAAAAGCTCCTTCAACATAGTATTAGCTTCAGCCCATGCACACTTATGCTCTAGCTTATTGTACGTTTTTTATTTGTTATAATTATTCCCCTAACAGACCTGTTTGTTTTACAATTGAATTGTACAGGTTATAGGTCACATTAAAGGTTGGAAGAGTTTGGAAATGTTTTATAGTGGTCTCATTTTTGTATATCACAGATACCTAGCATTTTAACAGGGTGTATGTACACCTTTTATATGCAGTGTACAGGACTAATTTTTAAAATATGTCCCTAGTTTTGGGCATTTGTCCCCCCATTTTGTCAGTCTTTGTCCAGATTTCTTGCAATGACAGGTTGTGAGCTATCCTACAGATATTTTACATCTCTTGAAAATAGGCCCCTGTGATGATAACTATGATGCAATGCAGTTAACACCACCACAAATGAACATGCACATACCCCAATATGGCTGATAGTAACAGTTGTGTGCTTTGTAACATGCATGACCTTAACATGCCTGGGGTACTGGTGAGCCACAGCAGGACAATCCCATACTCACCGGCTTCAGACTGCTTTCTCACATCCAGACCAGAGGGACCTATGCAGTTGTGAACCCCTGGGAGAGGTATTTTCAGCCGAGTCACATGTGGCATTGGAACAAGATGAATGCTGCATTTCTGCACATGTACGGTACAAGCTCTGATAGTACATAATTTACTGTCATTCACCATAGAGTTGCACTTGTGTGCATTAGAAAACTCCACCCACAAATGCAGTTTGACCTGAGATATGCATCTAGATACTCTACAGAATTCAGTATGACTGCTACAGTGATCAATTGATGTGCACTGGGGCCTTACCTGGATGCTCCTCACCTATTGCCTGGGTGCCACCCACCTCCATGACTTGTGTTTCTTGGCTTGGCTGGTGTGAGGGGCTGCCTAAAGGTTGGCAAGGAGCTCTTCTGTTGCCATAAGTAGGGCCTGTGTGGCAGGACCCCATCTGTAGTGGTATGGTCCCTAGGCATGGCAGCAGCCCTTTGTTGGGCAAGATGCATCAGGTCAGCTGAACGATGTCTGACCTGACCGTATGTGCATCCATGGTGGCCCAAGTTGTTAACTCTGTGGACATGGTCATCCCACAGGGCAGTCCACTCATGCAGATTGTGTTGACCATGGCCAAACATCACCCCATGGTGCTGGATAATGACGTCCATGATGGCTGCATTTTCAGCTTCAGTATATGCTGGTTGTCTTTGCCGCTGCATGTCACCTGGAAGACAAACAGGGAAACACATCACAGGACCTCATACACTGGTAACATTTATTTACAGAACCTGCACATCAACATTGACTATCATTAGCCACCACTTACAACCACATCATACCCCTGTCATCTATCAGCAGATTATGAACCTGTATTGCATTCCTGGTCATGATGTGTCATGTTCCCCACAATGAGGGCCAGGACATTGCATAATCCACCATTTATCATTCACCTTTGTGTAGAGGGATGGCACTGGCCATCTTCCTTGCAGATGGGATGTCAATGGTGCTCAGGCTTTGCTTGCGTACAGTGTGTAATGGAGCTAAGAGCATATGCCTGAGTTCATGTAGGATGCAGACAGGAATGTTATCAGGTCCCATGAAGACTTATTTTTGTTGACTTTGATTAGGCAGTATGCACCTGCTCCCTGATGATGATGGGAGGGGTGCGGGTGCTGTGCATATCCACCTATACTGATGGTGGGAAAGAGGGATGATGTTTGCCCTTAACCTATCTGCAGTGCTTTGGCTATAAGTATGGTGTGTGTGTGTGTGTGTGTGTGTGTGTGTGTGTGTGTGTGTGTGTGTGTGTATAGTGTGATTGACCACCATTACAGGCTGGGGTGGGTTGTTGCCTCTGAGATTGAAGACATGTGTGAAGGTGGCCTTGTGATTGGCATTGGTGGATGTGTCCAATTTGCACTCAAAAACAGCCTTAGGGCACATCACCTGTGCCTATATTTGCTTGTACGGACCAAGGTGAAATTGCTTCCAGTGAGGCACATATTCCTTCCTGACCCATCCAGCAATTGTTTCCACCTGTTGTGGTATTTGGGTATTGCTGCTGTCTACCACAGGCATTTACCCTACCTTGAGGGAGATGATGTTGTCCTGTCAGGTACTGCTGAGTCCATACAACTATGTGGGTGCCCACATAGTATTTTGGTGTGGGCCTGGGCACTGCTGCTAGTTCTAACAAATGGAACATTGGCTGTACAGCTACTTCTACCTACTCTGAGGGGGATGTATAATAATTTGTGTACAGTTCATTATGTTTTACACTGTAAAGAGGGGGTGAAGCAGGGGAGATGGTGACCTGAACAGTGATGGCTATGTAGTTAGATATTACCAAAGAGAATGGCACTGTAGGAGTTCTATAGTGGCTACTCATGTTGGTTAGGACTGGGTACATGAAATTCCCACCTGCCATAGGAGTGTTGACTGGCTGATCCACTGCATTGCCAATGACAAAGCCGAGGAATCTATTTGCGTTCATGTTCAGGTGGCATAGGTCAGGCACACTATGGTTGGGTATTTGAAGTCACCCAGGAGCATAGTAGATGATTGAATCCTGACAGATTCCAGTAGGTTCCAATAGGTGTTGTGGGTGTCCATAGTCATGGTTGGAGGCCTGTAGCTAGCTATGATTTTGGTAGGTGTTTTGTCACTAACTGGACTCGGGATGTCACCCATGCAACATACTGCTTGGCCAGCCTGAAGGTGTGTATGTGTATGCTAATGTTCAACACTCCGCCTCCCCCCATGGCTTTGCAAGCCTCCATTTGGAGTCTAAACATATGATGGAATGAGTGACCTGGCAAGATTGGTGTGCTCTCCACAGCTAGAAAGCAGGTGTCAGTAATTGCACAAATATCAGCATTTTACAGGACAAAGTATGCTTGCATTGACATGGGTGTCATGGTAAGACACCTAGCTCCTGTTAGAGCAAGACATGTGCACAAAGGCACAAATCAGTGGTGGGCAAAGGCCAGTAAATAGTGTCACTTTATGCATCTAGCTGAAACACACTTATTTGCCAGCAAAGACGGTGTCACATTCACAGGTGTACTCTGCAGGATATGACATCTGACAATGGAATGTATGCTGATTTTTTATGACATCAGTCTTTAAATGGTTGCCAGTGATGTCCAAACAATACACAACTGCCAGAGACATTGACTACAAATATGAGGCAGACATGTGGTCAGTCTGCAATACTCTGGACAGTTGTCAAGTATGGGCTCAGTATATGACATACAGTTCAACACACACATCTGCACCTGCTGTGTGCTATGCACATACTCTATGTACATCTCTTACATTTGTAAGACAAGCATATGTATCAGAGTAGCATTCACAGCTGACATATGAATAATTGCAGCATCCCAGTTAGCTGGCCTACCACTGTCACACTCAGTATTGGACAACAGAGACTCCATTAGTAGTCATACATGAGCTGACCTTTGCTGGGGTGATTCATGGGCCAGAGATGTGCTCCATGTCAATGTAGACAGGGCAAGTAGTAATGGCCATAGGTGCTGAACAGCAGCATGAGTCCAGCAGGTCTTGTTGCAGCCTAGATGTTAATGTCCCATTTGACATCATTATTAACCCCTTCTGCATTCTATTTCATGCTTACATGATTGACATACCTGTTATAGTGCTCAGGAGTTCCCTCACAACAATGCAAATGGTTAGGTTTGTGTAGTTACAGTCTGTCTTTGTGTAGATGGATTGAGACCTGTGTTGCATAGGCAGCAGCTTGCCTTTTGTAGGTACTGCTCATTATCAGATGATGGCCTGTGCACCAAGCTGCGTCTCCCACTTGCTACTTACATCCAGCGCAGTTGTGTTGTCTTTGCATTTGCCAATGCCATAGCAACACAGTGCTATAATTATGGCCTTCATGTGTGCCCTGCCCTTTTTCCTTCCATGTGTGGAGGACATTATGGAGGTGTGGGGTGCTACAGCTTCAGAGAAAGTAGATGGGAATACTTCTTAGGATAGGACATGTGGAGACAGCCCAGCAGCATGGGGAACAAACCTCCAGACTTGGGTACAGATTTTAAGTCAGTAGTGCTGTTATACATATAGAGGGTTGCTAGTTTAACAGGGTTCATCTGGACATGCATTTTCTGTGTGACGATGTCTGACAGTGATATGTGTCTGACATACCTTTCAGCTGCCCTGATGTCCACGGACTGCCCAGGGGTTCACCTGTTATTTTTGGTCTGTTCCTCAGACAATGTCTGTTTTGCGGAAGCAGTAGGATATTGTGAGGATTATAGGCAGAGTAACTGTTGACATCCATTGGTGTATCAGACATCATATACTTCAGAGATGTTGTGTTACAACAAAGCCTATGGAACTGTCAACTGTTTCAGTTTGTAACACCATTATGTGAGATATGTCCCTCTTTCTGGCCTCCTGCCCCCCAAGTATGTCATACATTGTCCAGATGTATTGCAGTATGAGGGTCCAAGGTATATGATATCATTATTTATTGACTGAACTCAAGGTATCATCCAATTGACTTAGCAGACTCCTGGAAGTGGTATGCAACAGTGGCCAGGAATATGGTCTCACACCCTGGACATTCTGTGCATATCTGTACATATGAGAGTTATGTATTTCTGGCCATTGTGAACAGACTGCCAGCAGTGTGCAGATGTTTGTTTGGCTGGGTAGGGAAAGTAGCAGATGTGAGTGTCGCAGATCCTTTTTCTATCTGACTTTGGATGCTGCTACAGCTGCTGGTGGTCTATCAGGTATGTATGTTTGTTGGGGCAGACTGAAAAAGGTCCTGTAACACCTCTGGATTCCCAGTACTCTGAGTTGGTCCAGGTAAATGATGAATAAACATATATTTTTTATCTAGTCATGATTTTTTGCACCTCCCAAAGCGGCTTTAATCCAAAAAAAGTAATCATTCTTATTTTTATTTTTTTTTTGTTCTCATGTCTGCCCTCATGGGGGCAGACATCCTGATGAGACTATTTTCCCTAAATAGGCTAAATCTGTCCCAAAATGCAGTCTAACAGCCCTGATTGTCAGAACAATTAGCCCTACCTTTTGTTGTCAGATCAGGCTTCCATTCACTTAGCATGGAAAACCTGAAAAATATTGCTAGGTTTAACAGTCAGTAGATCAAGTGTCACTGACTGTCCTGCCTTGAATTTTACAAATGTTGTTCATATTGATGCACTACACATTCTCTGAAAGAAGCTTGGAAAAGTGTCAACTAATTATAGACATAAAAAAGACTTTTTACAGAGAGCAATTTTGTTACTGTCAGTTCCTGACCAAGTTACTCCTCCCATCTCCACTCCTTCTATGAGCCTTAGTCTCAGATTTCCACCTATGCTAGGTTCAGTTAATTAGCGACCCTACATGACAACAGACATCAAACAAATGTCAGCCTGGTGTGCTACTAAAACTGTTCCCTAATGACTCTTTCCTCCTTACTGTTGACTTACACATATCCAGGCTGTTGTTGTGGGAAGAAAAAAAAAAACACTAATCTGAATTCAACTTTTTGTCCACTATATCAATTTTCTCAAATGGACACAGTGAAATATCTGCTTTTGGGTGTGTGATCGTGCTTACTGGCTGGCCACATACTTATTTTTGCATAGTTACTGTTATATAGCATAACATTAACCATGGTGCCAAACTTTACCTAACAAATGAATATTTTTTTCTCAACAGTAGCCTCCCTAGGCTCTTATGTCAGCCACTACTTTTTGCAATAGCTTCGCACAGCGTTTTTTTTTTAGGTTCATAGGTTCATAGGTTCATACTAGGCTATCTGCCCGAGGGCATTTACAAGCCTAGCCCATAGTTTTGTGGCCTCACCTTAGGTTTGGGGAACTATGCCCATTATTTTGCTGTGCCTCTGTCGAGCAGTGACACTGAGGTAATCCCTGGGGTATACTTGCGATCTCCCATCCATTGGTCAAGATTTCTCTTAAACAAAGCCAGCGAGGTGCTTTGCCTCACATATACCGGGATTTTGTTCCACAGCATAGGGAGTCTTTGGGTAATGAATCTATCCCTCCAGCACGTTCTATTAATGGCCGTGTCAAGGTTTAGGTCTCCGCTCTTGTGGCTCTGATGGATCTAGATTTTTGAGGTGAAGCATGTACATCAAGTCAGGGTTTGATAATGCCTTGTATGTCAGGCACAGGTCACCCTGAGCAAGCGGTAAGCGACTGAATAGAGTTGGAGTTCTTTCAGTCTGGCAGCATAGGTCAGATTTTTGAGACCCATAATCCTCTTGGTGAGGAACTTTTGTGGCCTCTCCAGCTGCTGCAAGTGTCGGGTCAGATACATTCCGAATGGGGCATTGTACTCAATCATTGGTCGGATGAGTGATGAATATAGGGAGACTATGACCTCTCTTGATCTAGATGTGAATCCCTTCATGATAAGGTGGGCAATGTAGAAGGTCTTCCTAACTATTTTTGCAACATGGGTGTCGAATGACAGACTGCTGTCAACCTGGGTCCCCAGGTCCCTAATAACCTCTTCTGTGCTCAGTGGATTTCCACCTATATGGTAGCTAGGGGTAACCTTGTTTTTCCCGAAGGGTATGACTATGCATTTTTGGCATTTAACTTTAGGCCGTGGCTCTGGCACCAGTTATCCGTATCTGTGAGACCCTTCTGAAGGATATCTGTGTCAGATGTGTTTTCGACCACGGCACCCAGTTTGCAGTCATCTGCAAACTTTGTCAGCCATAACCCTCCGTGTTTGCTTGTACTGAAAAGTAGATGCCAAACAAGAGTGGGCCCAGGACTGAGCCCTGTGGGACACCACTTGAGACAGGCTTAGAGTCAGACATGGCACCGCAACTCTGACCCTGTGGGTTCTGTCACTCAGCCAGTTTGCAACCCATCTTGTGATGTATGGGTTAACATTTAGGCTGATGAGTTTTTCAATGATACCCGAGTGGGGTATTGTGTCAAGGCCTTCGCCAGATCGAGGTAGGCTGTATGGACTGCCTTTCCCTCATCAATGGCCTTGGTGACTGTATCGAAAAAGTCAACCAAGTTTAAAAGGCATGACCTGCCCTTGACAAAGCCAAACTGGGTTGGATCCAGAGTCTGCAAATTCCCTATGTCTTTATTTATGAGATCCATTATGATCCTCTCCATGGCTTTGCAGATAAGGCTTGTCAAGCTAATGGGTCGGTAATTTCCAGGGTCGGTGGAGGCACCGCCTTTGTGAAGTGGGACTACAGTCGCTGTGCGCCACTCCCTGGGTACGTATCCCGAGGTGAGGCTATGATTAAACAGCTGTCCTAACTGAGGATTTAATTCCTCGTTGAGTGCATGTAGCACACAGCCGGGGACACCATCAGGTCCCATGGATGCTGTGTTTTTGCCTTGAGCGCGCCGTTCTCACTTGGGCATTAGAGATGTTTGGGGGTCTGCAATCTGTTGGTATAGATCTCTCCTTTTGGGGAGGGGGAAGAAGTTTGCACTGAACCTGTCAGCCAGTATGTTGGCAATGTCTGTAGGATCAGTAATCTTCTCATCATTTTGAACTAATTCTGAGCATATCTGGGAGTTTCCTCCTAGGTTTCTAACATAGCTAAAGAAGGCCTTATGATTGTCTTTAGAGTCTTTAGCTATTCTTCTCTCAAAATTTGCTTTGGATGATTTTATGAGGGCTCTCAGCTTTTTACTTATAGTGATCAAAGGCGTCTTACCTTTCAAGGATTTTGCTCTATCATGTAGTAGCTTCCTCCTTTTGTTGTAGAGTTTGTTTATGGCTGGGGTCCACCAGACTGGACGCTTGCCTTTGGTACAAAGAGTCTTTGTTTTGCTTGGGATTGCCTTATCCATGCAGTCCTGCAGGTGCTGGTAGAAGGCATTTGTAAGTGATTCAGCGGCTAGAGTACTGTTTTCCGCCGGCTCGGGGGCCTTAAGGGATGCCACACTAGTCTTTAGAAGTGCAAAGTCGGCTTTCGAGAAGTTCTTTACTGTGGTCTTTTTTGTTTCAGGAGGGGGTGGGATGAGGACCTCTAGCGAGATTAGTTTGTGATCTGATCTCACCAGTGAGGGGTATACTTCTGGTGTTGAACATTTTGCTCCCATGTTCGTGATGATGAGATCAAGTATGTTTTCTCCTCTTGTGGGGATGGTGACTAGTTGTTCCATGGCATTTGAGTTTATGAATTCCAGGAACTTTTGGGCCAGGGTGTTTGGGCTTGAGTAGCATTCCCAGTCTATATTTGGGTAATTGAAGTCACCTAGTATGATGGTATTAGGGATACATTTATTCCCTCCAGTGTTTTCAGGAAGGCCAAGTGAGATTCCTGAGTTTGTGAGGGTGGCCTGTAACATGCTACAATTTGTAGAGCAGTCTTGCCTATGGTTAACTGCACCTGGATGGTCTCCGATGCATCGTGCGTTGCCACCAATCTTGAGGTGTAAGTATCCTTGATGAATATGGATAGCCCCCCTCCTTTCTTGGTATTGTCCGGATTTTGGGGCGGGCATGATATGAGGTAAAACCTGATAGTGCTGGGGTGCTCTCAGGAGCCTTGAACCAGGTTTCTGTCACAGCACAGACATCGATGTTCTCCATACTGAGAAGGGCCTCGAGTGAGTGCATTTTGAGATTGAGACTTCTGGCATTGAGCAGCATTACCCTTAGTTTTTTTCCTTTTTTGTGTTCTAGGGTGGAAGGTTTAGAATTTGAGCCTTGCCTAAAAAAGGCACTATGGGGGTGGCAAGAGCCTTTGCCAATATCCGAATCCCAGGGTGACAGGTGCAAGCCGTCCCTTGTAGCAGCGTGGCTTGTCCAGCATGTCATCCCAGGCAGACAGACATTGGATCCCCTTTGAATGACACCAGAGTTTAAGCCAATTGTTAAAACTGATCATCTTATCTTTGTATTGTGGCATCATTCTTGGTGAAGGTAGGATACTGCTCAAGGTCAGGGTCATACCTGCCTGGGCTACATAATCAGAGAGCTCCTCAATGTCTCTTTTCATGTAGTCCAAGGAGGTGCGTCTCAGGTCGTTTACACCAGCGTGGACAATGACTGAGTCGCACTTGTACCTGCTGTTGAGAGACCTGAGTGCTTGCGTTATGTGGCGGATTCTAGCCCGACAGGCAGCTTACTGTGACCTTCTCCTTACTCAGTCTGGTGAGCGGACGCCAGTGTGTCTGACTATGGAGTCACCAATGACTAGTGTGTCTGGCATTGTGTTTGGCCTTAAGGGCTGTGACTGTTTGACACTCTGACTGTGAGGTCTATGTGTTGCAGGTGTTGTGTTTTGAGGTAACAGTTGTTTGGGTGTATGCTTTGGTGGTCTCTGCTGTTTTGGTAGATTTTTGATCAGAGCCTCCGAGTATGTCTTTGTGTGTTTATGTGTATGATTTGTGGTTGTGATGGTACTATGTGAGACTGGGTCTATAGTGTATGTGGTAACCTTCTCCTCCTGTCTGGTCTTGCCAGTCTTGTGTTGAGAGAGCTCAGCCTCCAGTTTGGCCGTATAATTGCATCTCTCGCATGTATTTGTGTTTTGTGGGAGGAGGAGAGGGTTGTCTGTGTACATGAGACAGTTGTAACATTGCCTCAATATTCCCAGGTTCACCAGCTGAGCAGGAGAGGACACTAGCAACTGATCCCTCGACATGCTAGAAGGAAATAGACAAAAAAACTTTAAAAGAGTTTTCAGGGGATGTGGGTGAGCAAGAAAGGGGGCTTGCCTTTTTTTTTCCTCTCTTCTTTCAGGCTTCTCTTATTCTTTCAAAAACAACCTCAACTTGTTGAGAAAGCTTCAAAGTTATAAAGCTTTTCTAAGTAGCATTACTATTCCTTTGGTTCAGATCACACAGAGTGCATAAAGTGGCACCCATTGCAGGATAATTATTCCTACATTGCAAGGATTTTCATGGTTTGTTCCAGACAATCTATAACCTTATTCAAGAATCAATTTGGATTCCACCATGTCAGAGCAAATGTGTAAGGCCAAATTAGGTACACTTGTGAGTTATACTGGTTTGACACAATACACTGTTAACCTCCTGTCTCCCATCACACCACCTTCAATCCATTTATACATTTACTAAGTTAATAAAAACCCATATGTTGCAACAGTGCCAGCAGCTGTTCCAGGGTCATAACAAACAAGGCTGTTAGGCCTTGGTCAACCAATATGAGAGAAAGATGCTAGTGATGTACTACTACAGCTCATCAGCAAGGCATTTTTCCATCTGGCTTTCATCCACTGTTCTCAGTTACACCTTACTCATACTTCCACAGGGCTGACTGAGCCACTCACAATGTCAATTCATAACCCCCCCATTAATTGTATCTAGCCCACTGCCCTTGAGATTGCTCTCCCCAAAGCAGGGCAGCAGGGATGTGTCAGTCCATCTATGCTTCACACTCCTTTACACCACATACATCAGAGGAATACTTGCAGACACACGCACACGTCTGTACACCAGACCAGCTGTAATACATGTTTCTCTGTAATACCATGCATGCCTCCACACATTAGTTCACAGTTCACACACACACATACACATGTATTCTGACACGTACACTCATGCATACAAGCACACATCACCTTGAGCACTTGCTTTATGTGACACCAT
>NC_056743.1:1190158109-1190187607 GCF_019279795.1 Protopterus annectens | reverse complement strand
TCCTATACTCAGTTTGAAAGAAATATTCCTACTGTCAGTCTCAAACCCAGGACCTTGGTAACATTAGTCTGTATGACCTACCACTAAGCCATGACTCTCATACAAGAACATAGTGCTAAAATAAATATGACATGTAATAGTAGGAATCAATATAAAGGTAATATAGGATGTGTACTACCCAAAGCATGTCAGGTAGATTTGTAATGCCCGAATGACTGGATTCCCATACTAGTTCAGTGTTAACAGTAACAGCCCTGCTAATTGTTAGCTTGTACATAATAATGTAAGGTAATGTACATATATGAAAGTATGTATATGTACACATACATACATATATATATATATATATATATATATATATATATATATATATATATATATATATATATATATATATATATATATATATTAATACATATGAAATATAGTGGTAGGTGTCAGTATCCATACACACTCACTACAGGAAACAGTGAAGATAAATGCAGCAACCAGAATCTGCAACACAGCCTGACTCCTGTGAGACCTAATAACCCCTTTAACTGCTTAAAGGTGCCTCCAGCACTTTGATTGATAGGCCCTATACTCAATTTGAAAGCAAAATATAAGCATACTAGTAGGCCCTACCACAAGACCATTGTAACACTAGTCTGTATGGACCTACCAGTAAGCCATGACTCTCATACAGGAATATAGTGCTAAATAAGTGGAACATGTAATAGTAGGAATGAAGATAAAGGCAATATAGTATGTGTACTACCCAAAGCATGTCAGGCAGACTTTTACTGTCCCAATTACTGGATTCCCATACTAGTGTAGTGTTAACAGAAACAGCCCTGCTAATTGTTAGCTTGTACCTAATAATGTCAGGTAATGTACATATATGAAAGTATGTATATGTACACACATATATATATATATATATATATATATATATATATATATATATATAGCAATACATATGAAATATAGTCGTAGGTGTCAGTATGCATACACACTCACTACAGGGAACAGGTGAGAGAAATGCAGCAACCTGAATTTACAACACAGCATGAAGCATGAGAGACGTACTAACCTTCACACTCACAGAACACTGTCAACAGCATACCAGCATGGTCCACACCCTTACAATCTGAAAGGGCAACGCCTATCTCACATACCCTTTTATAGCACTGTCCTGAAATCACAGTGAGACATGCAATCAGTACACAACTGGCTGCATGCAATTAGCAAATGCTGCCTTACAATTGGTGCAGAGGCCATCACATGGACCTGTGCAGATACCAACAAAAGCAGCCAGTACCCACACTCCACACATGCAATAAATTCATTGCACAAAACCTACAAAGAAAGAGAGAGAGAGACAGAGAGAGAAATAAAAGAAATATGAAGACAGCCAGCAGCAAAACCAGCAGCAGCAAACATCGAGCAGCAAGCAGCACCACTGACACAGCAACAGCTGCCACAAACACAGGTAATGGAAAGTAGCAGGTTAATACTGTGTGTACTGTGACACCTCCAAATGTATCATAGTTCACTATCTATAGGTATGTCCATGAGATAGGTTGTGTGTACATAGTCCTGAAATATATACATATGTAATATTGCTGTACATGTTGCCCATACTTAAAACTTCCATAGCTTAGAACACAAGGCCAGTTGTGCATATGATGCAGTAGTTCCAGGGTCAGTAGACGTTCCTCCTCATTGGTGTGGGACCACTGTGTATGTATGGCACTGTTCAGGTACATATCCTGTAGTATGGCCATGGATTAATATCAGTCTGTAATGTGGTGCTATGTCCTCCAGGGGTGAACATAGCACACATCCAGGGATACCATTTTGTAACAGTGATGCTATGTGTTCTGCAATGTTGAGGGTGGCCCTCACCTGGACATGTGAGAGGATAGGGAGGTTACAGTCATCTGTGATAACTAATTCCACTTGTGTAGGAGAATGGGGGGGGGGTACCTGCACCTAAACTGTCTGCAACAATGTTGCCAATACCTGTGCATTTGGTGAATGTGAAGCATCTTAACACTGCTGACCACAGATGCCTTGCTGTCATGTGAATCTGCCCTGTGCTGCGGTAGCCTCCTGCTATTGTTATACAATGTGCCTGTATCTGCAGTCCACTGGACAGGATAAATAAGTGGTGTGCATACGGTCTGGGTTAGATATGTGTGTGCACAGTACATGCACTATGTGGGATGTCTGTGGTAAGCTTTTGCAAAGGGGCCAGCAGTGTGTGTTGTGGCTTCCACTGGCCCAGTGGGCTGCATGGATAGCATCACAGTCCTAACTAGTGAATAACCGTGTAATTACATGCATACATAGCAAGGTAGTGTACTGTGCTTGTGGTGTTGTTGGGATATGTATATCCAGGCTGAGTAATGTGTGTCCACATCACAGGGTTGGATGGCAACACACATACAGTATGTAGGGATGAACACCCAGAGTGTTTCAGACATGTTGCCTGTGCAGAAATATTTGGCCATTACCTGTGCATCCCCCACAACACACACACATGCAACATATGGCAGAAGTAATATAGCAGTACACATAGGTTCATAGGTGCATACTAGGCTATTTGCCCTAGGGCATTGATAAGCCTAGTAGAATGTGTTTGTCTTTCGCCACCCAATTAAAATTTATGCTGCTATGCCCTTGTCTGAGGTTAGTATACTGTGCCTCTGTCTAATAGTGACATAGAAGTGATACCCGGGGTACAACTATGATCTCCATCCACTCATCCAGATTCCTATGGAAGAGAGTCAATGAGGGACTCTGCCTAACCTGTAGTGTGAGTTTATTACAGAGTGAAGTGAGCCTCTGGGTTAGGAATATGCCCCTCCAGCATGTCCTATCTATGTCAGTGCTGAGATTCAGGCCTCCTGAGTGTGTGGCTGTATGGGACTTTGATTTCCTGAGGTGCAGCATGTTCCTTACTTCTGGGTTGGACATGGCTGTATATGGCAGGCACAGATTGCCTCTGAACAGGCAGTATGCCACTGAGTCCAGCTGGATTTCCTTTAACTGGGCAGCATATGGCATCTGTTTGAGCCCTTTGATCCTCTTGATGAGTTACTGTTGGGCTTTACCGGTTGCTGTAGGTGTCTGGTTAGGTACATCCCAAAAGGTGCATTGTACCCAATTATAGGCCTGATGATGGATGAGTAGAGAGGCACAATGATGAGTAAAGAGGCACAATGATGAAATGTCTATAATGGTGCAGGAAGGTGTGTCTGGGTCCACCATTGGTCAGCCAATTGACAGTACACAGCTGTCAACCCCTTCAATGCGCACAGTCATCCTGCCGTTACATCCTTTGTCACCATTGTCCCTAGGTGATGGACAGTATGCAGTGGGCATAGATCAGGGTAATGTGGTACCTGTGGTACATGCATCCCCACAAAGCAGCCATGAGCAGGGTCCTCCAATGGTACCATGCAGACAGTCGCCCATTGGTTCTCATGGGGGCATCCATGGCCGTACTGCCTCTGGCCAACGTGCCCAAGGAGGTATGCCAACCTCCACTATGTTTCAGACTGTTATGCAGGCACAGGCACATATGGAAAGGTACACCAGACAGGGTCTGAGGGAGCTGAGAGCATGTCGTACAGCCATGACAGACGGCATGCGTGACGTTGCGAATGCTATCCGTAACTTCACAGATGTCGTTGACAGACGTTGTGGGGACATACAACAGCTGCTCCACAACCAGATGTCCATGGGCCAGGGCGATGGTGTGCATTTGCGATGTCGACGTGGCCGTATGGCAGCAACAGCACCAGCTGGCAGTGGCCGTGGACGACAACAGGCCCACTCACGCACCTCAAGTGCCAGCACCAGCCCCAGCAATGCCCCAGGAGACTATGAGCACGTGGCTCTGGACAGTCCCAACAGGGAAATGTGTCCAGTCAACACACCCCTGCTTCCGATGACAGTACCCAGTCTGGGTTAGTACCGGATATGGTCCGTAGCACCCCTGCCAGGCACAGGTACCGTGTCCGTGCCCACAGACACTGATCTGGATGACCTGACAGGTGCAGTCTGTGGCTGTCCACAAAACCCTGTACATGGCAGCCATTATGTGGGACTGTGTGCGTGCTTACACACATGTAATTTAACACCTAGGGCAAACACATACACACACACACTAAACCAACACCGGTCCACCCTGTACTGCTGCCCCTCACAAACACACATACACACACATGTCAATTGGTGTTACCAGTGGCTGGCTTGGGCATACCTAACCCACACCCTGTGCATATGATGACACTGTGCCACCTCCTGCATACTACAACATTGGTGCAGGAAAAGGTAAACACGTTGCTGATGCACAGGGTGACTACATAGATGTGTATGAGTAGTAACATGTTGGTAACTGTTCACTGTTCCACTATGATTGTGTGTATATCCCAGCAGTCCTGCTGCAGTAACTGTATGAATGTCCTGAATTGTTATCTGCACCCATACTACTTACCAAAGTGTACCAGCTGCACACCATCACATGCTACCATTGACTATGGGAATGCGCATCATGTGCTGTTATGTAGATCCAGCTATATGTATCCGTTCTGTCACACATGCATTCACACACACCCTGCTACCCCCACACATGCACACGCTCACCTGCCATTCCCATTATTTATTACCCTACATGAGTAGCTGTAGATACATGACAGGTACACATTTGAAAAGTGCACTATGTGGATTACTACCGATTTCCTCCTCTCTACCTGTACTCACAGGGTGCAGGCAACCTCATTAGTTGAAAAGTGTAATGTGCATCAGGTACTGTGGTACCCTGATTGCCACATCAAACATGTTTTCCATACGGAAATGCACACAGAAACATCCCACATCCACACACTTGCCACATTCAGGCTTCAAAACACTATCTAGGTATATTCTGGTACATGTGCGTGTTACAGTAGCATGTAACACTATACTGAGTACTGGCTGTTGTCTGTTGTCATGTTGTTTGTATAGAGTAAAAGGATTGTTCGTTTATCCTACTTCGTTTTGTGGACATTACTTGAAGAAGTGTTACCTTACATGCGTTATTGGTACCAACACCTTCTCTGTTGTTGTTTTGTTTGTATAGGGTGCTGTCAACATCACTGTTTGTTAAGGGAAATGTGCACCCTGCAGTGCATAGCCCCATTTGGCAAAAGCCACATCCCACCCCCACCATTGTGCACACACACTAACCCCACCAAAAGTAAAACACATACTTTCCATTTGCAAGATTCAAACCCCTACCTACCTGTGTTATGACACTAGAGGCAGACACATTAGCAGAGTGTGCTATTTGCATTAGTGGGAAACATCCTTTCTAATGCTGTACTTAGAGGGTGCTGACATCATCTGTGTTTAGGAAGAGGGATGTGCACCCTGTAGTGTGTACTCCCAGTTGGCAAAAGGCACTTTTCCCTCACAGCATTATGCACACACACAAACCCCACTCATACATTCCCTTTGCAGGATTCAAACCCCTAACTATGTTATGACACCGAAGAAAGACACATTAGCAGAGCACGCTATACTAATTCAGGTAATATAGTTATAGAGTGCTGACATCATCAGTGTTTCAAAAGGGGAATCTGCATCCTGTAGTGTACTGTCACAGTTGCTAATAGGGGCATTTCCCACACAAACATTGATGTGTTTGAGGTTTGCATACATGGGGGATCCAGTACTCCAATGTGATTAGTATATGGTTTGATTGCAACAATGAGGGATATACTTCAAGTGGTGAGCATTTTGTACTCATGTTTGTGATGATCGGGTCTAGTATATCTGCCCCTCTTGTGGGAAAGTTGATTACCTGTTCCATAGCTAAAGAGTGTCTGAACTATGGGAACCCTAGAGCTTGGGTATTGTGGCTTGTGTAATGTTCACAGTCTATGTTTGGGTAGCTGACGTCACCCAGTATGATGGTGTTTACAGAGAAATCTATACTCTTCTGTGTGAGCATGAAGGCTGTGTGGGAGTCCTGAGTTTGAGAGGGTGCTGTAAGAGCCCCTCTGTGTCTCTTTCCATGTGGTCCAGGGAGGTATGTCTCAGGTTGTTCACACCAGCATGGACAATGACTGCCTCATACTTGTACTTGCTGTGGAGTGACCTGTGTGCCTGTGTTATGTGGCACATTCTATCACCTGACAGGTAGTTAAATGTGACCCTCCCCTTGCTCAGTCTGGAGGGCGGGACGTCAGTCAACAGCTCATGTCAAGCATGTTCACACCCCTCATAAATGATGTGGAAACCTTCAAAGCCCCCAGGCCTGTTGAAAATATGGACCAGACTGCAGATACCTGTATAAAGGCATTCTATGGACACATTCAGGAATGCATGGATCATGCAATCACATATGAAAGCAAGACCCACTCCTCCAAAGGCAGACGTCCTGTGTGCCGGACAGCAGCCATAAACGAACTATACAATAGAAGGATGAAGCCACTACATGATACAATAAACTCCCAAAATGTGAAGGCATCACTGATGAGTATTAGAAGACAACTACAGGCACTCATAAGATTGTCTAAGGCCATCTTTGAGAGAAGATTCCACAAGACACTGAGGATAATCACAAGGCTTTCTGTAGTTATGTTAGGAACCTGGGTGGTAATACCCAGATATGCTCAGAGGTAATCCAAGATGTCACACGAAATACAAAACACACAGACATTGCCATCATCCTAGTGGACAGGTTCACTGCTACCTTCTCCCCCCCAACACACCAGCAGGGCAAATATGTCTCCCAGAAGAGTGCTGCACCCCCTGACATCACAGATGCTCAGGTAAGGGCTGCCCTCTCCAAAGCAATAAACACTGCATCAATGGGACCAGACAGTGTCCCAGGCTGTGTCCTACATGAACCACAAGAAGAGCTACATCCAGACATAACACTACTGTTCCGTCTCAGCCTTACTACACGACATGTGGCCAAAGAGTGGCATACAGCAACAGTGGTCCCTCTACATTCAGGTGGTGCCTTAATGGATCCTGGACACTATTCGCCCCATATGTCTGAATAGCATGGTCTGCAAAGCTATGGCAAGGATCATCATGAACCTCACATATATAGGTATTGGGGACCTACAGACATGTCACCATACACAGTTTGGCTTTGTTAATGGTAGATCCTGCTTCTCACACCTGTTTGATTTCTTTGAAACAGTCACCAAGGCCACTGTCAAGGGGAAGGTGGTCTACACAGCCTACCTGGACCTTGCATAAGCCTTTGATACAATACCCCACATGTGCATTCTAGGGAAGCTCACCAGTGTACATATTAACTCCATGTCACTACGGATATTGCACAGTGGCTCAAGGGCAGAACACACATGGTTAGAATTGCTGGAGCCATGTCAGCCTCAAACCAGTTACAAGTGGTGTCCCACAAGGCTCAGCCCTGGGAGCTGTCATGTTCATTATATATTTATCAGAGGTACAGTCCAACATGGACGTACTGTGGCTGAGCAAGTCGCAGATGACTGCAAACCGGATGCCATAATCAACTCTCCAGCTAACACATGCATCCTCCAAAAGGGCCCCTTGCAAACACACAACTTGTGCCACAGCCATGGCCTCAAGGTGTATGCCAAAAAGCGTATAGTCATCCCCTTTGTCAAGCACAATGTGACCACAAAGTACCACATATGTGTTAATCCATTAAGTGCAGACGAAGGAATTATGGACCTTGGGGTACACAGGTTGATAGCATTCTACCATTTGACAACAACATGGACACAGTGGTTAGGAAAACATTTTATATGGGCCACATCATCATGATGGGATTCACATGTAGATCAGGGGAGGACATTGTGCCTCTTTACCCATCCCTCATCATGCCCATAATTGACTACAATGACCCTGTCGGCATGCACCTTACCAGACACCTGCAGCAACTGGAAAGACCACATACGTACCTTGACAAGAGGATCAAAGGGCTCAAACAGATGCCACATACTGACTGGTTAAAGAAACAGCAGCTCTACTCAGTGGCATACTGCCTCTTCATAGGCAATCTGTGCCTGACATATACAGCCATGTCAAACCCTGACTTAATGGACTATCCAGATACCATCAGGATACACGCTGGAAAGACTTGAACCTCAGGAGTGATATACATAGGACATGCTGGAGGGGCACATTCATAACTCAGAGGCTCCCTTCATTCTGGAATATTATCCCAATAGAGGTTAGGCAGAGTCACTCAGTGACTATCTTCAAGAGTGATATTAATGACTGGATGTGACATTGTAGGTTTACCCTGGGTATCACTTATGTGTCATTGTTAGACAGAGGCACAGTATACTAACCTTGGAAAAGGGCATAGCAAGATAGATTTACAATGCATGGTGAAAGCCACACACATTCTGGCTAGGTGTATAAATGCCCTGGGCAGATATCCTTGTATGAAGCTATGGACCTATGTATCTTGTTCACCATTGGCCCTATGTGCTGTTAATCACCAATGCAATCTCAATACTATGGTAGCATGTGCAAAGGTCAGTTGTCAGTCACCTCTATGGTACAGTTGTGGAATATGTGAGGCATGTAGTAATGTCACAGCTGCCACATGTACACAGTCAACCCTATCCCCTACCCATGGATGTACAACACATGTATGAGATGGAAACACATGGCCAAACTGTGGACTAAGCACTCTGAACCCAGTACTGGCATAACCTGTCAGGTAGCATGGAATACTACAGTGACTGCAATACCAGTCTGATGTGGACCTACACTGACAGCAATACAAGCATGGAAACACACCGGGCCATTCGTGGAGCCTAAGGATAGCATCCTGCATGACTGGCAGACACCTCTGCAGCTGGCACGCAGGCATACGTTAGGCCTGCACACAGCACGCATAACACATAGCACACAAATCCTGTGTGCCAAACAAGCGCAGTCTGTACAGCTATACAACACTACTGCTGCAGTTGTGTTAGGTACTTTTATTGTCCAGTACAGTGAGGACATGCTCACCAGCCTGGACAAGGTGGAGGTCACAGTGATATGCTCATGGGGCACTATGGTCCACCACATAACACAAGCATACAGGTCAGTCAGATGCATGGACACATATGACTCAGTCATTGTCCATGCCACCACAGCTGATGTGTGATGTCCCTCACTGGGATACATGATAGGGAGCATGGAAGGGATCACTGAGCAAGTGACACAGGCTGGTAGAACCCTGACCTTGGTTGGCATCAGACCATCACCAGGGATGCTGACATATTACTGAATGCTAATGAATTACTGTAGCTACAACACCCTAGCTGAACAGTTCTTAACATGCGGTCACTGCATTGCTATGGAACAACGTCTTACCACTCCCACAACAGGTGAAAACATGCAGCACCTTTTCATCAACAACATGTAGACTATATGCCCCAGACCAGGTGTGTATCCCTCACTACTAGGCTGATAGCATCTACATCTCACACTGTATATACACATCCCACATGCAGCACCTGCACAGAAGACCACAGTCATAATGGTACCCTGTGCAAATACCATGTATTCACATGTGGCAGGCATCACACATGGTAACTATTGAAGGTCACAGGTACATATGTGCATTTGGCACACACATACATCATGTGTGCATTGCCATAACTGGTTTAATCAATGTCATGCATTATTGTGGGAGACAACCCGCACACATGGGCATTCTGTGTGGGCAAAACACACGTGACATGTCTGTAATCAAAAGCCATAAATAATTGTGATATTGTTTAGAAAGGGGTATGTGCATCCTGTAGTGTGTTTTCCCAGTTGCCAAAAGAGACATTTTTTTCATACACACTTAACCCCCCTTCACACACACTTGCTGGATTCAAACCCATACCTAATTATGTTATGACACTAGAAATGGACACATTAGCAGAGCGCACTACTCGCATTACTGGGTGAGTTTTTTTCTCCTGATATACTTATAGGGTGCTGACATCATCAGAGTTTAGAAAGGGGAATGAGCATCCTGTGGTGTGTTTTCACAGTTGCCAAAAGGGATGCTCCTTTCATACACACTTGCTGGATTCAAACCCCTACCTAACTATCTTATAAAACTAGAGATGGATGCATTAGCAGAGCACGCTATTCGGACTACTGGGCAATTCCTTTTCTCCTGATATACTTATAGGGTGCTGACATGATCAGTGTCTAGAAAGGGGAATGAGCATCTTCTGGTGTGTTTTCACAGTTGCTAAGAGGAACATTTGGACTAAGTGTGTGAGCATGCCCAGTTCAGCCTTCCCATGGCATGTTGTGTGAAAGATGTCTCATTTATCTAAGTGTGTGAGCATGCCCAGTATGAGCTTTCCATATGTTGAACTCTGCAGCCCATCACATTTGTGGATGAGTGTGACCTTCAACAAATATCTCCAGTTTATGGTTGTGTGTTCTGTGCCATGTTGTGTAGTTACTGTCCAAATGCTTTTTGTGTGAACACAACAGGGATTATACTGTGCCTGCAGGTTTTGCATGGGATACTTTGCACACAATTGTCAACATCCGTTCATACTGACCTAACACTGTAGTACTGTATAGTGTAGTGGTTCAGTACTTTCACTGTGCTGGTCAGTATCCTGGTCTTTAGTCCTATCACTGCTTTACATTTCCATAGTGTGCACAACAGCCTGGTTAGGGTCCAGTTGTCCACATCTGCACAAAGGCGGTGCCTCTACGGACCCTGGTAATTACCACCCCATAAGCTTAACAAGTCTAGTCTGCAAAGCTATGGAGAGGATCATAATGGAGCTCATAAACAAAGATATAGGGGACATGCAGACATTGGACCCGTCCCAGTTTGGCTTGGTCAAGGGCAGATCATGCCTTTTGAACTTGGTCAACTTCTTCAAAACAGTCACTAAGGCCATTGCTGAGGGAAGGGCAGTCCATACAGCCTACCTTGACCTTGCAAAGGCTTTCGACACAATATCCCACTCGGGCATTGTAGAAGGACCTACCATCCTAAATGTAAACCCATATGTCACAAGATGGGTTGCAAACTGGCTTAAGGACAGGACCCACAGGGTTAGAGTTGCTGGCGCTATGTCAGACTCCAAGCTGGTCACAAGTGGTGTCCCACAGGGCTCAGTCCTTGGCCCCCTATTGTTCTTCATCTACTTCTCAGAGGTACAGGCCAACATGGGAGGACTTTGGCTGACAAGGTTTGCAGATGACTGCAAACTGGGCGCCATAGTGGACAGTGCATCAGACACGGATATCCTTCAGAAGGGACTCACGGACACTGATAGCTGGTGCCAGAGCCATGGCCTGACATTAAATGCCAAAACATGTATAGTCATACCCTGCGGGAAAAGCAAGGTAACCCCAAGCTACCATATAGGTGGCAATCCTGTAAGCACAGAGGAGGTTATCATGGACCTGGGGACCCAGGTTGACAGTGGCCTTTCTCCTGACACTCACGTTGCTAACGTGGCTAGAAAGCCCTTTTACATTGCCTACCTGATCAGGAAGGGATTCACATCCAGATCTAGTGGGGTCATTGTTCCCCTGTACTCTTCACATATCAGACCAATAATCGAGTACAATGCCCCATTCTGGATGTATCTCACCTGACATCTGCAGCAATTGGAGAGACCCCAAAAGTCCCCCACCAAAAGGATAAAGGGTCTCCAACATCTGTCATATGCTGCCAGATTGAAGACACTCCAGCTCTATTCAGTCACATACCGTCTGCTCAGAGGTGACATGTGCCTGACATGCAAGGCCATGTCCAACCAGGAAGTAATGGACATGCTCCACCTCAACATCGCCAAATCCAACAGAACCACTAGGGCAAGTGACTTAAACCTTAGCAGGGATATAAGTAGGACATATTGGAGGGATAGATTTATCACTCAGAGACTCCCTATGCTGTGGAATACAATCCCGGTCCATGTGAGGCAGAGCACCTCACTGGCTCTGTTCAAGGGGAATCTTTACCTGTGGATGGGAGATCATAGGTGTACCCCGGGGACTGTCTCCGTGCCACTGCTGGACAGAGGCACGACAAACTAATGGGCACAGTATTGTTTCCATATAAGGGGTGGCATACGCCACAAAACTCTGGGCTGGGCTTATAACTGCCTTAGGGCAGATAGCCTAGTATAAACCTATGAACCTATCTGACCATGTTGCATTATGTTCGGATATGAACTACTTACAACAGCCTCATCCAACATCAGTAGTGTATTCCACAACATAGGTGTACATTGGCAAACACTACCGATGTGCCCTAGGCCATTTCTAATGCTAGTCAGAGAGTGTGTTTGTCCTTCGACACATTGTAAGTGTAGTTTGCCGTGACATATGTCTTGTGTAGTATACTGTGCCTCTGTCTACCTGTGACATAACATTGATACCCAGGGTAAACCTACCGTCTCCCATCCACTCATTACGATTCCTGTTGAGGAGAATCAATGAGTGACTCTATGGATAACCTGTACTGGTAGTTTACTCATGCGTGGGGGTGGCTTCTGTGTTATGGATAATGCAGTACAGCTTGTCCTATGTATGTCAGTGCTGGGGTTCAGGTCCCTCATGTGCATAGCTCACTGCCATTCAGATTGTACAAGGTGCAGCATGTTCATTGATTCCAGCTTAGACATGGCTTTCTACATCAGGCACAGCATGCATCTGGGTGGCCAGCATGGCAGTGTGTGGAGTTGCACTCTGTTTAATCAGGCAACACATTACATGTGTTCAAGCTCTTTGATACTCCTGGTGAGATACTGTTGTGGACTTTACAGTTGATGGAGGTGTCTGCTGAGGTACACCCCACAGGGGCTGTTGTGGTCATTTGTAACGCTGATGAAGGATAACTGCAGAACCACAATGACCTCCCCTTATCTAGATGTCATAACCTTCATGATTAGGTTGGTATATGGATTGTTTCTGTTAACACTACAGCCACATGTTTGTCCTATGCAGGATATCTATCCCCTTGTGTACCCAGGTCCGTCATTACATGTGATGTATGTAATGGGTTAACACCTATGTGGTAATTGGTGGTCACTTACTGTATATCCACAGAGGTTGACTATACAGTTGTCTCCATTTCACATGCTGACATGGCTATGGCACCGGTTGTCTGTTTCTATGTGGCCCTTTTGTGGGATGCTTGTGTCAGCTGGAGTGTCAGATATGTTAGGCGGTTTGTAGTCCTCTGCAAACATGTTCAGGCACAGTCCTTACATGTTGGCCTGTACCTATGGGGCATATATACCAGACAGTAAAGGTCCCAGGACCAAGCTTTGTGGGATACCTGTTATATGTGGTTTGTAGTCTGACATGGCTACAGCATGTCTGGCCATGTCAGTTCTGTCGTTGGTCTGGTTTGCAACCCCTCTAGTGACATTGGGGTGTATATTTAAGCTGGTGAGCATATCTATATTGCTCATGTAGGGTATTGTATGGAAGGCTTTGCAAGGTCCAGCTACACTGTGTGGACCACATTGCCCTCATCAGTGACCTCAATCACTGTTTCAACTGAGTCACACATGTTTAGGGGCAGGGTCTGCACTTCATAAACCCACACTGGCTAGGGTCGGGTGTCAATAGATCCCCAATATCGTTATGTCTGTGGTACATGCTGATCCTTACCATAGCTGTGCAGACCAAGCTTCTCAGGAATCTGTGGTGCTTGTTTTTAGTATCCATTCAGGCGACACCTTTCTTGAGAACACCCACTGTTGTTGTACACTGCTCTTTGGGTACATATCCTGTGGTAAGGCTGACATAATGTCAGGGAGGCAGCGATCTGCTAGGAAAGATATTTGGCATTATGGGGGTTTGCACTGCACCTGTCAGGATGTATGTTGGCAATACGTGTGTGTGTTTGGTATGTTGTTTGTAATATTTGTGTGATCCAGAGCATATCCAGGAATTCACAATACGCTTACTACCATCAGTTGCAGCAGCCTTGTAGTTATTCTTAGTGTCCCATACAATTTGTATCATAGTAGGTCATGGGTTCATACTAGGCTATCCACCCTAGGGCATTTGTAAGCATAGCCACAGTGCATGTGGCTTTTGCCACCCCTTGCTATGTGAATATTATGGCCACTTATGATTTACTTAGCTGTGCCTCTGTCTGGACATGACACAGTAAAGACCCCCAGTGTACATCTACAATTATCCATCCATTTTGCTAACTTCCTGTTGAAGAGTGTCAGTGAGGGGCTCTGCCTAACATGTAGTGGTATTCTGTTCCAGGGTGTGGAGAGACTCAGGGTTAGGTATCTGTCCCTCCAGCACATCCTATTTGATTATGTGTTAAGGTTGACATCTCTGACTCACACTTTGAGTTTTCTGGGGTGGAGCATGTCCATTACTTCTGTGTTGGACATGGACTTGTACAATAGACATACAATGCCTCTGTGTTGGCAGTATGTGACTGCATTCAGCTGTGGTGTCTACAGCCAGGCAGCATATGAGATATAGTTGAGACCCTTTCTGACTCTTGCTGAGGTACCTTTGAGGTCTTTCAAACTGCTGCAGGTGCCAGGTAATGTACATCCCAAATGAGGCATTGTATTACAATATGGTCTGATAGGGGAACAGTATAGGGGCACAATGACCTTTGTTGACGTAGATGTGAATCCTTTCATGATACAGTGTCCAATATAGACAGTCTTCCTAGACAAATTGGCGATGTGGCTGTCACATGACAGGTGACTGTCCACTTGTGTCACTAGGTCCCTGATTACTCCTTCCACACATAATGGTTTACCACCTATGTGGTAATTTGTGTGTACCTTGTTTTGTATTTGGTGGTACATTCATCCTGTCCACTGTCTTCAGGACAGTGGGGTGGGGTTCCTGTGTGTGAGAGTGTGGTCTGTAGCATGCTACAGACTGTACAGCAGTGTTGCATACAGGTAGTTGCACATGGGTGGACTGCAATGACATAGGCATTGTCAGTTAACTGGACGTATGGCTGTCTGTGCTGAATATGGATACTCACCCTCCTTTTATGTTTTGTTACAGGTTTTGTGGCCATAACACATGATATGTGGTATTACCTGGTAGTGCTGGTGTGCTGTCATGAGGCTTGCAGCAGGTGTGTATCACTGGACAGACATCAATGTTCTCCATACTGGGGAGGGCCTCAGGAGCATGCATATTGAGGTTTACACATCTGGCATTGATCAGCATTACCCTTCTGTTTCTTTCCAGTTTTGTTTTCAATGGTGGTGGGTTGCTCTTTTTGGCCTTGCCTACAGGAGGATCTCTGTAGTTTGCAAAAGCCTTAGGCAATATCCAGACGCTCATGGGTAACAGGTGCAAGCCATCCCTGGGACAGCAGCATGTCTCACTATGGGGTCACCTATTACAACTGTATCAGGCATGTTGTTTCTCCTTCTGTCCTGTGACTGTTTGGCACACCAGCTTTGTGTACTATGTGTTACATGTGCTATGTCTGGAGTTTGTTTTATTGGGTGTCTTCTTTGGAGGCTTGTGTTGGTGTTGTGTGTTTGTAATTTGGGCCTCTGGGAATGTTTTTGTGTTTATGTGTTTGGTTTACAGTCGTTGTAGGTCTATGTGGGACTGGGTTTGTGGTGTATGTGGTTACCTTGTCCTCCTGACTAGTTTTGACAGTACTGATTGGGGCGTGCTCAGGCCCCGGTTTGGCTACCTGGTTGCGTCTATCACATACATTTGTATTTATTGGGGTGAGTTGTTGTTGTGTGTGTACTTGTGACAGGTGTCACATTGCCACTGGATTCACAGATTCTACTTGTTTTGCCTGGCCTTAGTGGATTGTATGTGTGGACACATTTTATTGCCATACTAGTGAGCACTGATTACTTCACTTTTCATGTTAGATCTATCATGTGGTAGCTTCCTCATTCTCTTCAATGGTTTAGTAATTTATGGTGTCCAGCATGCCAGATGCCTGGGTGTATGGCATTGTGTCTTGTTGTTTGTGATTGCAGACTCCAAGCACTCTTGGCTGTGTTCCTGGTATGCCTGTATAACATGTTCTGCAGTGTTTCCCATATTATGGACCTGCACAGGGCTTTTCATGGATTCCACATTGGTTTGTAGGGGTGCAAGCTATGCTTTATGCATGTGTTTCACTGTGGTAGTCTGGCCAGGGACTGGGGTCGTGATGTCTAACTACAGTGTGATTACTCTATGGTCTGGTCTTACCAGTGAGGGATACACTTCTCATCTTGACATCCAGTACACATATTTCTGATTATCACATCCAGTATGCTTACCCCTCTTGTGGAAGTGTTACATTTTGCATGTCCGTTTTGTTTGATGGATTCTGGGAAATTGTCTACACTTGTGTCAGTGCTAGTATAATACAAAGAGTATAGTGACAAACACCTCAAAAGCTGACTTCACACTTCTTTGGACTGAGATGGTATCCGTTAAGCCCACTGGGCCAGTGGAAACCACAACACACAATGGTGACTCCTTCACAGACACTTTCTACGGACATCTCTGAGATAGCATGGACCATGCAATCACTAATAGAAACATGACCCTCTCCACCAAGGGAATGTGGCCTGTCTGGTGGACCCCAGCCATAAACAAACTGTATAACAGATGAAGGATACTAATGCAAGGTAGAGCTACATCTCCTAAAGGGAAGGTGGCTGTGAGCAGCACTAGTAAAAAGCTACATTCTCTCATAAAGACATCCAAGGTCAACTTTGAGACATAAACACCAAAGACGATAGAGATAACCACACTGCCTTCTTCAGTTATGTCAGACACCTGGGTGGGAACCCTCAGATATGCTCTGAGTTGGTACACAACAACATATATTTCAGTGACCTGACAGATATTGGCAACATTCTGGCAGACAGGTTCAGTGCAGTTTTCCCCCTCCCTCACCCCCAACAGAAGATAGTTATCACAGATGAATGTAACCTCACTGTCATCTCAGATGTCCATGTGAGAGCCGCACTCAGCAAAGACAAGAACACAGCATCAATGGGACCTGATGGTATCCCCAGTTGCGTGCTATGTGAACTCCAGCAGGAGCTAAACCTGTATATACAAATGCTATTTAACCTTAGCCTTGCTACAGGATATGTACCTGAACACTGGCGTACAGCAACAGTGGTCCCACTCCACAAAGGAGATGCCTCCACAGACCCTGGGGACTACCACCACACAAGCTTAACCAGCCTTGTCTGCAAAGCTATGGAAAGAGTCATTATGGAGCTCATAAAGAGAGACATTGGTGACATACAGACCCTTGATCCCACCCAGTTCAGCTTTGTACAGGGCAGATCCTGCATTTTGCACATAGTTGACTAGTTTGATACTGTCAGTAGGGCCATTGATGAGGGCTACGCGGTCCACACAGCCTACCTGCACTTGGCTAGGGCCTTTGACACAATACCCCACTCAGGCATCATAGACAAGCTCAACAGCTGAAATATCAAATCATATGTCACAGGATAGTTTGCAAAATGGCTAGGACACAGAACCCATGAAGTCGACATTGCAGGTGCCTTGTCAGATTCCAAGCCAGTCACATGTGGTGTCCCACAAAGATCTGTCCTGGGACCCGTCTTATTTGGCATTTACTTTTCAGATGTGAAAGCAAACATAGGAGGGTTGTGGCTGACAAAGTTTGCAGATGACTGCAACCTAGGCACCATACGTGAATACATCAGCCAGCACACACATCCTACAGAATGCCATCACAAAGACAGATAGCTGGTGCCAGAATCATGGCCTGAAACTGACTGCAACTGATGTGTGGTCATCCCCTTTGGGAGGAACAAAGTACACACAAATCAATACATAGACAGCAACCCACTGAGCACAGAATACAAATCAGACACCTGCGGACACATGTAGATAGTGACATCTCATTTGACACCCATGTTGCCAAAGTGGTTTGAAAGACTTTCTATCTTGCCCACCTTATCATGAAGGGTTTTCCATCCAGATCACAGGAGGTCATTGTACCACTATACTTCTCCCTTATCAGGCCCATGATTGAATACAAAGCCCCATTTGGTATGTACCTCACCCAGCACTTGCAACAGCTGGAGAGACCCCATAAGTACCTTAACAAGGAGATCAGGGGTCTACAACATATGTCATATGCTTCCAGACTAAAGGAAATCCAGCTTTATTCAGTGGCATACCACATACTTATGGGTGACCTATGCCTGACATACAAGACCATGTCCAATCAGGATGTGGTGGACATGCTCCGCTGCAAGCAATCCAAATCCACCAGAACCATGGGAGCTGGAGATTTGAACCTCAGCACATACATGTATAGGACATGCTGGGGGACAGAGTCATAACTCACAGGCATCTCACACTCTAGCAGAGTATCCCAGTTCATGTTAGACAGAGTCTCTCACTGACTCTCTTCAAGAGAAGTCTGGACAACTGGATGTGGGATTGTAGTTTTACACCAGGGGTCCTCCCTGTGTCACTATTAGACAGAGGCACAGTCAAGGTATTCAATTATGTACGGGGGTCATAATGTGTCACTACTAAGTGAGAGGCACAATATTCGGAATCTATTCTGTACATGTATTACCACTATAAGGGGTGGCGATAGCCACATCACTATGGCTAGGCTTATGAATGCACTAGGGCAGATAGCCTAGTAGTAAACTATGAAACTATGACACTATGGTGTATGTGTAGGTATTGTCAGTCAAGCGATATAATGTGGTTTGGGGGGCTTGATATCTTCCTGTCTTCCAACAGTTTGTTGTCTATTCCTTCTAGCATGTCAAGGGATCAGTTGCTAGTGTCCTCTCCTGCTCAGCTGGTAAACCTGGGAATATTGAGGCAATGTTACAATTGACGCATGTACACAGACAACCCTCTCCTTCTCCCACAAAACACAAATGCATGCAAGAGATCCAACTATATAGCCAACCTGGAGGCTGAGCTCTCTCAACATAGGACTGGCAGGACCAGAGAGGAGGAGAAGGTGACCACACACACACCACAAACTCAGTCTCACATAGCACTATCACAACTTCAAATCATACACATAAACACACAAAGACATACTCGGAGGCTCTGATCACAGATCTACCATACCAGCAGAGGCCACCACAGCAGACACCCAAACAACTGCTTCCACAGGGCACAGCACATGCAACACATAGACCACAGAGTCAGTGTGCCAAACATTCACAGCCCTTAAGGCCAAACACAATGCCAGACACACTCGTCATAGGTGACTCCATAGTCAGACACACTGACGTCCCGCTCACCAGATTGAGTAAGGAGAAGGTCACAGTAAGCTGCCTATCGGGCGCTGGAATCCACCACATGATGCAAGCACTCAGGTCACTCAACTGCAAGTACAAGTATGACTCAGTCATTGTCCATGCTGGTGTGAACAACCTGAGATGTACCTCCCTGGACTACATGAAAAGAGACATAGAGGAGCTCTCTGCTTATGTAGCCCAGGCAGGTATGACCCTGACCTTGAGCAGTATCCTACCTTCACCAAGAATGTTGCCACAATACAGAGGCTAGATGATCAGCTGTGATAATTGGCTTAATCTATGGTGTCATTCAAAGGGGATCCAATGTCCGTCTGCCTGGGATGACATGCTGGACAAGCCACGCTGATTCGCAGGGGACGGCTTGCACCTGTCACCCCTGGGCTTCCGGAATTTGGCTAAGGCTCTTGCAACCCCCATTGTGCCTTTTTTAGGCAAGGCTCAGATTCTGAACCTACCACCCTAGAACACAAAATAGGAAATAAACTAAGGGTAATGCTGCTCAATGCCAGACGTCTCAACCTCAAGATGCACGCACTCGAAGCCCTTCTCAGTATGGGGAACATCGATGTCTGTGCTGTGACTGTAACCTGGTTCACGGCTCCTGACAGCACCCCAGCAGTATCAGGTGTTACCTCATATCATGCGTTCCGGACCCAAAATCTGGACGACACCAAGAAAGGAGGATGGGTGTCCATATTCATCAAGGACACCCTCACCTCAAGGTTGGTGGCAACACACGATGCATCGGAGACCATCCAGGTGCATTTAACCATAGGCAAGACTGCTCAGCAGTTTGTAGCAGGTTACAGGCCACCCTCTCAAACTCAGGGACCTCACACAGCCTTCCTGAAAACACTGGAGGGGATAAATGTATCTCCAAACACCATCATACTGGGTGATTTCAACTATCCAGATATAGACTGGGATCACTAATCAAGCCCCAACACTCTAGGCCAAAGGTTCCTAGAGTTCATAACCTCAAATGCCATGGAACAACTAGTCACCATCCCCACAAGAGGAGACAACATACTAGATCACATCATCACGAACATGGGGTCACAATGTTCAACACCAGACGTATACCCATCATTAGTGAGATCAAATCATAAACTAATCTCACTGGAAGTCCACATCCCGCCCCCACCCCAGATAAAGAAGACCACAGTGTAGAACTTCTCAGAAGCCGACTTCACACTTCCAAAGACTGGTGTGGTCTCTTTCAAGGCCCTCAAGCCAGCGGAAACCATTACCCAAGCCGCTGAATCACTTACAAATGCCTTCTACCAGCACCTCCAGGACTGCATGGATCAGGCAATCCCACACAAAACAAAGACTCTTTGTACCAAAGGCATGCATGCAGTTTGGTGGACCCCAGCCATAAACATGCTCTACATCAGAAGGAAGGAGCTACTACAAGATATAGCAAATTCCGTGGAAGGGAAGACACCCCTGCTCATTATGAGTAAAGAACTGAGATCTCCCATAAAATCATCCAGGGAACATTTTGAGAGAAAACTCGCTAAGGACTCAGAAGACAATCATGAGGCCTTTTTTAGCTATGTTGGAAACCTGGGAGGTGACTCCCAGATATGCTCAGGATTAGTTCATAATGATGTAAAGATCACTGAAACTACAGACATTGGCAACATACTGGCTGACAGGTTCAGTGCATATTTCTACCCCCTCCCCCCCAAAGGGAGGGATATCTATACCAGGGGATTGTAGCCCCCCCAAACATCTCAAATGCTCAGGTGAGAAGTGCTCTATCCAAGGCGTGAAACACAGCACCCATGGGACCAGATGGCGTCCCCGGTTGTGGGCTCCACGAACTCAATGAGGTATTAAACCCGCAGTTAGGGCAGCTGTTTAATCTTGGCCTCACCTCAGGATACATACCCAAGGAGTGGCGTACGGCAACGGTGGTCCCACTTCACAAAGGTGGTGCCTCCACCGACCCCGGACACTACCGTCCCATCAGCTTGACAAGCCTGGTCTGCAAAGCTATGGAGAGGATCATAATGGAACTCATAGATGAAGACATAGGGGACTTGCAGACTTTGGATCCAACCCAGTTTGGCTTTGTCAAGGGCGATCATGCCTTTTAAACTTGGTTGACTTTTTCAGAACGGTCACCAAGGCCATTGACGAGGGCAGAGCAGTCCACACAGCCTACCTTGACCTGGCAAAGGCTTTCGATACAATACCCCACTCGGGTATCATTGACAAACTCACCAGCTTAAATGTAGACCCATACGTCACAAGATGGGTTACACACTGGTAAGTGACAGCACCCACAGGGTCAAGGTTGCTGGCACCATGTCACACTCAAAGCCTGTCACAAGTGGTGTCCCACAGGGCTCAGTCCTGGGCCCACTTTTGTTCGGCATCTACTTTTCGGTTGTACAAGCAAACACAGGAGGATTATGGCTGACAAGGTTTGCAGATGACTGCTAACTGGGAACCATAGTTGAGAACCCATCTGACACAGACATCCTTCAGACGGGTCTCATAGAAATGGATAACTGGTGCCAGAGCCATGGCCTACAGTTAAACGCTAAACAATGCATAGTCATACCCTTTGGAAAGAACAAGGTTACCCCTAGTTCCCATATAGGTGTTACTCCTCTAAGCACAGGAGAGGTTATCAGGGATCTGGCCACCCAGGTTGACAGTAACCTTTCGTTTGACACTCACGTTGCCAAAGTAGTTAGGAAGACCTTCTACATTGCCCACCTCATCATGCAGGGATTCACATCTAGATCACGGGAGGTCATTGTTCCCCTGTACTCATCACTCATCAGACCAATGATTGAGTACAATGCCCCATTCGGAATGTTTCTGACCCGACACCTGCAGCAATTGGACAGGCCCCAAACATTGCTCACCAGAAGGATAAAAGGTCTCAAATGTATGTCTTATGCTGCCTGACTGCAGGAACCCCAGCTCTATTCAGTCGCCTACCATCTGCTCAGAGGTGGCCTGTGCCTGACATACTAGGCCATGTCCAACCCGGAATTAATGAACATGCTTCACCTCAAAACCTTTAACTCCATCAGATCTACACGGGCAGGAGACTTAAACCTCAACACGGCTATTCATAGGGCATGCTGGAGGGACAGATTCATCACCGAGAGACTCCCTATGCTGTGGAACATCATCCTGGTACATGTGAGGCTGGTCACCTCGCTGGCTTTGTTCGAGAGAAATCATAGGTTCATAGGTTCATAGGTTTATACTAGGCTATCTGCCCTAAGGCATTTATAAGCCTAGCCCAAATTTTTGTGGCTTACGCCACCCCTTATATGAAAAAATACTGTGCCCATTAGTTTGTTGTGCCTCTGTCCAGCAGTGACACAGAGATGATTCTAAACCTACGATCTCCCATCCACAGGTCTAGATTTCTCTTGAACAGAGTCAACGAGGTGCTCTGCCTCACATGGACCGGGATTTTATTCCACAGCATAGGGAGTCTCTGAGTGATAAATCTATCATGACCAATGGATGGGAGATCGCAGCTATACCCCAGGGATAACCTCAGTGTCACTGCTTGACAGAGGCACAGCAACATAATGGGCATATTATCCTTAGAACTGAAGGGGTGGCGGAAGCCACAAAACTCTGGGCTAGGCTTATATATGCCCTAGGGCAGATAGCCTAGTATGAACCGATGCACCTATGAACATAGGCTTGGTGCAGTTCCTGCTATTAGGACAGTGGTCTGCAGCAAGCTATTTAGTAGTAGGCAGTTTTAGCAATTGGTATTTGACCATGGCTAATCCATGTTGCTTCTTGTTGTGGTACCAACATGGGGGTGTGGTTATACATGACATTTATTGCTAGTCACCCTCGTTTTGTAGCTTGTTCCATGTTTTTGCACATGTACATCCCTGTATGAGGTGTGACCTGGTAGTGTTAGGGTGCTGGTGTGGGCTTTGACCCAGTTGTCTATTACAGCACTGATATCTACATCCTCTATACTGTGTGCGGTTACACTGCACACATCTTGCTGTTTATACTTCTGGCATTGGGTAGCATTACATCTAGGTTCCTATCCCTTGTGGTACCTATGAATGTGGGTTTGTGTTTTTGTGGTTTGTGATGGGTGAGGGTGGATGTTAGGGTCCTCAGGTGTGCATATGGTACATGGTGTTACATTTCTTGACACATGGCATTCATGCCTCGGGTGGTGCTGCAGGGCTGCCTCTGTCGGATGCACATACTACACTCCCTGTACATGTTTGGAAGCAGGTTGTGTCATGTTAGGCATCCCTGTTACTATATGAGTGAGTCAGAGCGGGTATCAGTCCCAGTGTTCCTACTGACCAAGTGTATGTGCTATGCGTTGCCTCTTTGCCAAGGCCAGGGCATACTGGGCACGCCTCCTTCTGCCTACTGGGGCAAGGTCAGGTTGTTCCTCCTCCAAGTCACCCTCTGCCTGTGGTGGCCTTGGCAATGGTATGGGTATGTTTGGCCCAGCCCTATGCTGGTCCTGCTGCAGCTGTTTCCGCAGGATCATATTATGTAGCATAGCACATATCATGATCATTTGGGTACATGTAGTTGGTGTGTACTGCAAGGCTCCACCAGATGTGTCCAGACACCGGAACCATGACTTGAGCAGCCCAAACACACGCTCTATGACATTACGTGTTTGTGCGTGTGCCTCATTATGGCATTCCTGTTCAGGTGTGTGTGCATTTCTGATGGGTGTCATCAGCCACGGCTCAAGTGCGTAACCTGCATCCCCCACTAGGTGTCCGTGTGGGAAGTCCCCACTGGCAAATGATTGGTACAGCTGCGTCAGATGCCAGATGTGGGAATCTTGGTAGCTCCTAGGGCAGCCAGCACACACATTCATTATTATGCCCTGGGCATCACACACGACCTGGCAGTTGATGGAGGGGAAGCCCTTGTGGTTCATGTAGGCTCTACCCCACTCACCGTCTGGGTATCCCGCTATTTGCTGGAAGAGATGCATATTGCTGGCCACAACCTCACGGGCATTGGGGAAATATACATGATCACCGACATGTGCTGACATGGCATCCAGGAACTGGTGCAGTACCCTGGAGGCTGATGCCTGTGATATCCCCATCATATCACCAGTTGGTCTCTGGAAGGTACCTGTTGCTAGTATTCTTAGGCCAACACATACCTTGGTTTCCACTGGGATGGGTTCCCCTCTGTTGGTTCTGTGTGTGAGGCGTGGCCTGCACAGCTCAACAATTTGCTGCAGAAGGTCTCTGTCCACTCTGTAGCGCTCTACTATCTCCAGCTCATGTAACCCATGGTAGGTGACCCTGGGCCTGTATACTCTTCTCCTTCTCCTCACTCTGGGTTGTCTGTCAGCATCTGCATTGTCACCACCCTCAGCAATTCGCCTATGCATGATTATAACAGCTATGGCAGCCCCTAGCATTTCTGCTCTGAGTTCAGCTTTTTTCAGTTTTCAATTCTGATAGCTTACTTTCTTGCAGTATCTCTTGTGAGAAACACCCTGCACTGCTCTTTGTAGTGTTTTAAGTGCTGGGTTGGGCTTCTAGTCTGCCTATGTAATTGCCTGCTTCCAATTGTTTCCACCAATTAACTCCAGCAGTATCCTCTAGCAGTTTCCCTGTATTCTGGTTGTTTCCTTTTTCCTCTCTGTTTCCTGAGGGGGAGCAATGTGCACACCAGCTTAAGCACGCTCACAGTTACTTAAACGCGTGCACACATCCCTACACGGTGTTAAACGCGTGCACACATCCTTACACGGTGTGAACTTGGCTGATTCATGTTAAAACGTGCGCACAATGCCTTCCACACGTGCACGCCCTTGCAAACCGTTTACAACGGTTTGCAACACGCTCCCACATGTTGAGCCTGCCTTACACGCGCGCACACGCGCGCATGCACGTATATCAAGAAAGTTGGAGTGTAGGGATAGTGTGCACCCTCTGTTTCTTGACTTTTCTAGTGTTCTGTTGGGATACACCTCTCTCCCTGATGTCTGTCTGTCATCTGTCAACTTACATTGCCCTCCAATCTGATACATTTATTTCTATCCTTCCCCCCGTGATGTCACCTACCTCTTACTCTGTTCCTCCCCCTTCTATAACTCTTACACTACTCAGACAGTGCTCATTACCTATGTGGCAGTGTGATTCAGTATTGTAACCCTCATTTACATAGGATTGCCTAGTAATGCTTAGTTACATATCTTACATGGAGCTTCCCCCCCTTGACAACCACTAAATGGAGGCCATATTGTTTTTGGTCTGCAAGTCCCTCCATTGACATTCCATGTAATACATAAATCCCACAATTGTGGGCTTATAAGCTTCGGTTTTCAGTTTTAGGTAGCGCACCCGCTTATGCTGGTGTGCTGCAGTTACACATCATAATCCCACGAAAAAAAAAAAAGTTGTTTAAAATATTTTTGCAACACTTTTTCATGCCAATGGCCACATATTTGGCCATTGGCATGCTTAATGATACATATGCACCCTTTATTTGGAGCTGACATAGCTCCGTTTTCATTTTTGCAGAAATGTACTCAGTTGTCAGCTGAGTACATTTCTGCAGCTAACACGTCCGTTACACGGACTGGTTTGGGCTTCTTGGATCGCTCAAATACCTCATTTGCATATCTTTCAGCTGCAAATGAGGTATTGAGCATTTCCACGCCCAGTCCGTGTAAGAGACGTGTTAGCTGTCTCTTACACGGAGGTTTGGGCTGTACCTGAATCGGGAGGCTTACACGGAGGCTTACACTACTCTTAAACTCCGTGTAAGCCTTCCTGAATCTGGCCCAATGTTATTTTTATTACTATTGATATTGCGGATCTTTTCACTACCATCCCACACAGAGAAGGATTAGAATTTTTAGAAGAAATTTTAAGGAAGAATGAGAGTTTTAATGATAAAGACATCTATGTGAGTTTGGTTTTAATGGAGATGGTATTAATTTACAATTTTATTTATTTTGAGGGGGAGTTTTTCAAACAGACAAAAGGGGTAGCCATGGGGGCTATGTGTGCTCCAGCTTTTGCCAATTTGGTATTGTCTTGGTGGGAACATAAATACATATTTCATTCTGAATATAAATATAGTTGGGTGCTTTATAAATGATTTTTAGATGATATATGTTTTTTTGGGTAGACAGTGAAGAAAGATTTGGGGAATTCTTTAACTATATTTCAAACAGTATGGGGCTCTTAAATTTTATGTACAAGATAGGGTATGATGAAATAAATTATTTGGATGTGAATATTAGGAAGGATACAGGTAATGAAGGATATGTATCGAAAGTCCATAGGAAGGACACTTATTGTAATTCTTTTTTACACTTTAAAAGTGCACACCCTTATTCACAGAAAAAAAGTATTGTGAAAGGTCAATACGTTAGGGATAGTAGAATGACCTCAGATGACCAGGATTTTATCAAAGAGGGTGATTTATTGAAATTAATGTTTATAGAGAGGGGCTACCCAGAAAAGTTGATTAATGAAATATATAATGGTCATTTTTAACAGAAACAGTATGTTTGCTCCCATCCTTGGCATAGAGGATGTGGTGAGTGGGACTGATATTCTTAACAATGAGGTTAGAACCGATTTCAGTAATCTTTATATTCTAGATTATAGTGGTGATGCCAACGTCATTAAAGAAATAGTAAAAGAAGACTGGGACAGGTTTTCAAAGATTAGTGATTTAAACCTTAGGTTTGATAAACCATTGAAATTTGTGTTCAAAAAGGGTAGAGGCATTAAAAATATTTTAGAGAATAGATATTTTAACACAGAGAGGAAAAAGGTAGGAACATATAAAGCAGGGCCTGCCAACAATGTTTATACATCTCTAATTTGTCCAAGATATATTTGCCTAGCAGAAAGAAACATATTATATCCACCTCTTATTCTAACTGAGGTTCCAAATGGCTGGTTTGTGTAGCACTATGTGGGGAATGTGAAGGTTTTTATACAGGAAAAAAAGAGAGAAGTTTGAAAAGGAGGATTTATGAATATACCTACGATATTAGGAAAGAGAATAGTAGGAATGCACTTTACAAACACACTCAAACATGCAGTGGTGTTTCATTTACAGTTTTTGTATTGGAAGAAATCAAATCAGATATTAGAGGGGGGTGTGAGAAACAAACTGGAGTATACGGAGTTATTCTGGCAATTGGTTTTAGACTCTAACAAATGACCAGGACTGAACTATATGGTTTCCCTAGCACCTGTATTGAAGCTTAGGGCAGCAAAATTGTGAAAGAAATTTTAAACATAATTTTTAAACTTAATTTTTAATACAACTTTTAATATATTTTTATTTCTTTTTTAACAACATGTTTGCATATACCTTTTGACACTAACTTGCATTTTAATATATTTTTATATGCACTAGTTAGGTGAATATGTAACCTGGTTTTAGTATACAGGGGTGTTTTGACTAAATGTTTTTCAACCTTCCAAGATTTTCATAAAAAGTGAGGAATTGATGTAGATTTTTGGGTTTATGAATTTTACATTTTCATTCATTTATGGTATTTTAACATTCATGTAATGATATTAATTTGAGCCACTATAGGTCACTAATATATATTTATTTTTTTTATTTATCATTTGTTGACCAGGAAAGTCCGACTAGGTTCCACAGAGCCTGTTTTCAGTGGAGGACCGGGGAGAAATGCTCCAGATTTTTTTATATATATTTTTTTATATTTTAATATATTAATGCTTTTTAATATATTAATGCATTTTAATTGAATGGGGTTTGTATTATATTTATACCTATACCTGTATTTACATTATATATATATATATATATATATATATATATATATATATATATATATATATATATATATATATATATATATATATATATATATATATTTTTTTTTTAGTGAGAGGGTAGAAAAAGTTTTAGTAAAAGCAGATGTAAATGCCTTTTGAACAAGGAATATGGTTGTGAAAAGGTTTGGGTTCTACAATTATTTTAACATTTTAACAATTGCCATTTTAATAGTTAAAATGAGTTAACTGAACAATTTAACTTAATTTAATGATAGGGATATATAAATGCCTTAAGGAAATGCTTGTAGTTTTCTGACGAAGTTGTGGACGAAAACGTACTGTTTACTGTTGTGGTTAGTGTTAGTGAGTGTTGTGCTGTGCTGTGCTTTTATATCCTTAAATAAAACATTATTCCATGGCAACGGCTATCCAGGTGCTTCATTTTTCTGTTTTTGGTGACTGTTGGTGCTTTTCTTTCTTTTATTTTGGTTTGGGTCATCCTAAACATATAACACAGAATATTCCAAAATCTCAATTTTTCAGAATACGTTGTATTTTTTCGAATGTGACTAATTTTGAAAATTAGAGACTTGATCTCATTGATAGATTTTGTAATAGAGGATATAACCAGAACCAGGTTACTGAGGATAGTATAATAGCATGCTCTCAAGACTGGAACAAATTATTACATTATCAGCAGCACAATACTAACAATTATGTTATTAGATTTGTCACTACATATGCTTGCAATACAAGTACATTTATTAGTTTGATAAACAAACACTGGAACATTATTTTGGCAGACGAACACCTTTCAAATTTGTTGGGGGACAGGTGTCATGTTTCATGTTGCCTTCAGGGGGGCCATTGCAATAGAGGGGATGTCAAACTAATATAAATATGGTCCTAGACCAGTTGGACCCAAACAAGACACCTTAGATGGTAGGATACTCTCTGGTTGCTTCCCTTGTGGTCATTGCACTTCCTGTAAGTATTATCAGTGAAACTACGGAATTTACCAGCAGGAACACACCTAATATTTTTCATATTAACATATGGGCTAACTGTAGTTCAGATTGGATTATATGTCTTTCAACTTGTACTTGTTTGGCCTTTTATGTCAGCCAAACCTCTCATCCATTTAAATTACGTATTTCAGAACATATGAGTGCAATTAGGAATAAAAATATTTTGAATGCCTTGTATAAGCACTCAGTACAACATCCAACAGCATGTTTTAAATTTACTGTCATCGATTGAATTATGGGAAATAGGAATAATAAAAGTGGTTGGCATGACATTCTGAATAAGAAGGAAAACATATGGATTATCAAATGTTTTGGTCTTTTTTCACCCGGTTTAATGAACATACATAGAAAATATTTTTTAGAAATTTATTTTCGATACATATTGCATGGTCCAATATTCACTGGTCTGTATTAATAAAATT